>NC_037668.1:28186843-28272862 GCF_003255815.1 Theropithecus gelada
TCCTTCCTTCCTTCCTTCCTTCCTTCCTTCCTTCCTTCCTTCCTTCCCTCCCTCCCTCCCTCCCTCCCTCCCTCCCTCCCTCCCTCTTTTTTTCTCTCTCTCTCTTTCTTCCTTTCTTCCTTTTTCTTTTTTTTTTTTGAGACAGTCTAACTGTGTTGCCCAGGCTGGAGTGCAGTGGCACGATCTTGGCTCACTGCAACCTCTGCCTCCTGGGTTCAAGCACTTCTCCTGTCTCAGCCTCCCCAGTAGCTGGAATTATAGGCGCCTGCCACCACACCCAGCCAATTTTTGTATTTTTAGTAGAGATGGGGTTTCACCATGTTGGCCAGACTGGTCTTGAACTCCTGACCTCAAGTGATCTGCCTGCCTTGGCCTCCTAAGTGCTAGGATTACAGGTGTGAGCTATCTTCCAAGTGCTGGGATTACAGGCGTGAGCCACTGCACCTGGCCACTTTTTTCAATTTCAATTTCAGTTTTGCCTGTGTTGAGTTCCCTTGTGTAGGAAAAATTATTAACCCTTATGTCTTATCATGGAGAGATAGAAAGGATGATACAGTGTTGAACTTTCAGTGTTTTTCAGTATTTCTGTAGAGGTAGCTTTAGGATAGAAATTTATAATTTCCTAATTGTCACTTGGGTTTAAATACATTTATAATTAGTTATTTTTCAGGTAGGTGCTGTGCTGCCTATATGAAATTTATGTTATGACAAACGCAGTTTGAAATAATGTATAATTGCCATATAACCAAAAAACTTATTGAATTTTATTGGCCCACTTAATTCAAAACAGCATTTTATCTGTCATCAGAAGACAGATACTAATTTATGTGTTGCATACTTTTGATAAACATTGCAACTTTATTGTAGTAACAGCTGAAGTAGATGAGTACTGAGTACTTCAGCCAGTGTACACCAATTTGATACTGTGAACAATAGCTGTAGCTGCATTTCATTTGTGAATTATAGCTGGCCTTGGTTCTCCAGGGACCGCTGCCTTTTCTCTTGTTTTCTGCTGTTTGCTTATAAGTGAGGTGTGTAAACAGGAAGAAGTTAATGAAAAACCTTTTTATTGTAAATATATGTGGATTGTGTTATAATTCATTGTAATAGTTGTGGTTAAATAGAGATGAGATGCAAATGTATATCTACCTGGTAATATACATCTGGTTGGCATCATCTCAGTGCCACTGTTAATTGGTGACCGGACTGGTTATCAGGTTCAGAGATGGAAAGAAGCACTGAAGAGTGAACAGGAGTTTAGGAAACAAACACATGCCATTTATCTGAATAAAGAATGAAGCCACTGTGAGCTGCCGGTTAGCAAAATTTTAAACGTGAAACAATTGGAGAGTGGGAATGAAGCAGTAATTTAGGGAACCCATCTAAGGAAGAGAAAAGTTTATACAGGGCTATTTTGAACCTGGTTAGACCTATAGAAAGCACAGAATTGATGTTGAATGCCATCAGGTCAGCAGGAGCTGAGACCTGGAACTGGCTCTGGGAGTGTAGCTTTTACCTTTTTCAGATCAGTTAGCTAAGGGAAATAACTTACCTCGGACTGAGAGTGAAAGTAAGAAGTCAGGAAGAAGGCTAGCACCATGTTAAGAGTAAAACAACTTGAAACACATGTGCCATATGAAGGAAATGTACTGTATAAAAAGAACAAAGATATCTGTGGCCAGAATATAGGTATCAGGCACTTCTTTTGAAGATGTTCAGAAATATTTTTTATTCTAACACCTTTGATTATATGCAAGTGTCCAGACAGCAGATCTTTATCTGCATTTCTAAAATGATACAAAACCTGACATGAATAGACATGAGGCTGTTTGTCAACTTTATTTATCCCACTTAATGTGATTATAGGGTGCTGTTTCAGATCTGCTGGGGACATATATAATTATAGCATATTATACATGTACTATAGTCTTTTTATACATTTTGAAGAGTTCTGTGTTCTGAAACAAATCTGACCCATGGGTTACGTAAGAGATTGTGGACTTGTTCTTTAAAACAATGTTTTGTAGGTGACAGCAGAATTAAATTTATTTTCTAGAAACCATAGTTTATTTGATATAATTCAGGGAATAACCAAATACAAAACAGTTTTCAAATGTCTAAAAATGTTCCCCGTTCCCTTTACATTTCTTCATCTCAGTTTTTGTTATATAATGGTTATGGGTCTTGCTTAAGACAAATACAAACTCAGAATGACTGTTAAGAATTTCAGTGTTTGGGAAGTTTTGGAGAATGTTGACTCTTCTTGCTCAACAGTTTTTTCTTTTTTTTTTTTGAGGCAGAGTTTCGCTCTTTTTACCCAGGCTGGAGTGCAATGGTGCGATCTCGGCTCACCGCAGCCTCCGCCTCCCGGGTTCAAGTGATTCTCCTCCCTCAGCCTCCTGAGTAGCTGGGATTACAGGCATGTGCCACCACCCCGGCTAATTTTGTATTTTTGGTAGAGACGGGGTTTCTCCATGTTGGTCAGGCTGGTCTTGAACTCCTGACCTCAGGTGATCCACCTGCCTCGGCCTCCCAAAGTGCTGGGATTACAAGCGTGAGCCACCGCGCCCGGCCAGTTTTTTCATTTAGGATGGTGGGTAAGACAGGCTAAGAAAAAAGGCAGCATAACCTCTGGTGGCAGGGTGGTATGGTGCTGAAGAGGCCCTGGAGTCAGGTCCTAATCCTGATTCACAATTACTAGCTATGTGACCCTGGGCGAGACTCTTAACTTTTCTGAGTTTATTATCTCTAAAGTGGTGAAAATTACACAGAACCTGCCTCTTAGATTATAGTTACTATTTTGGGTTCTATTTTGGTACACCTGATTTTATGTTCTTGTTTTCAAACTCTGATGAGGTACAATTAAATACTATGGAGTTAACGAGGACAATTCTGGTTTTAGAGAAGGAAGAAAGAAGATTTAACTCTCAGGTAGCTAAGGTCAGCTTCATATCGAAGGTGAAATTTATGAAAATATATAATGTGCTTTTGGGTTTTTAAATTGAAAAAATAGCTGGAATAGGCTGGGCAGGGTGGCTCATGCCTATAGTCCCAGCACTTTGGGATGCTGAGGTGGGCAGATCGCTTGAGCCCAGGAGTTCGAGACCAGCGTGGGCAACATGGTGAGACCTCTGTCTCTACTAAAAATACAAAAATTAGCTAAGTGTGTTGATGTGCACCTGTAGTCTCAGCTACATGGGAGGCTGAGGTGGGTGGATCACTTGAACCCAGGAGGCGGAGGTTGCAGTAAGCCAAGGTTGTGCCACTGCACTCCAGCCTGGGTGACAGTGTGAGACTTTGTCTCCAAAAAAAGAAGAAAAAATAGCTGGAATGATTGCTGAATAATGTTCTTGGACTATACTTACTAATGCAGGAAAAATAGAATCAGACCTGGCTCTAAATTTATAATGGGTTTATTTTTCTTTATTTTTTTTTGATGGAGTCTCACTGTGTTGCCCAAGCTGGAGTGCAGTGGCACGATCTTGGCTCACTGCAGCCTCCACCTCCCGGTTCAAGCAATTCATCTGCCTCAGCCTCCCGAGCAGCTGGGATTACAGGCGTGCACCACCACACCCAGCTAATTTTTGTATTTTTAGTAGAGATAGGGTTTCACCATGTTGGCCAGGTTGGTCTTGAGCTCCTGACCTCAGCTGATTCACCCACTTTGGCCTTCCAAAGTGTTGAGTGTGAGCCACTGCACCCAGCCGGGTTTAGTTTTCTTTATGTTGTTGACCTACTAATGTATTAGCTTTAAGAAAACCCAGTATGTCAAAAGCAAAGCACAAAGTTGGTAAATGAAATAAACCCACATTACCTAAGGATTTTAAAATAATAATTGATAGTTGCCGTCACTGACTGCGTCCTCTGACTTCACATACAACTGTGGGCAGTGGCCAGGTTTGTTCACAAAATTTCTAAGAATTCTAATGAAAGTATGAAACTCAGAAAACAAGAACAAAACTGTTTACCATGGCTTTAATTTTATAGTTTTTCTAGCTTGCCAGAAACCCAGTTTCCACATAGCCTCTTCTCACCAACTACTGTGCCTTGTGGTACTGAGACTGTCCACTTTTGAATGATGAGATCAGTCTTAGGAATGGATTATGGCAAGATTTTTTTTTTTTTTTTTTTTTTTTTTAATTCAGACTGAGAGCTCCTTTGTAGTTTTTGTGGTTACATTTATTTGCATTTGGATCTCAAATCATCTTGAATTTATTTTGGTTTGAAGAATAACATTTTTATTCAAACATTATGCTTGATGACTACTTATTGCTGAATATTCTACTGGCAAAAATTGACAGGCTTCCAGACTAAAGAAATAAATCAGTAGTGAAGATAGTCTGAGTCTTATATTCTTCTGAGCTGGTATAGATGGCCCATTTTTTAAAAAGACATTTTATTTATTTATTTATTTTTGAGACAGAGTCCCACTTTGTTGCCTAGGCTGGAGTGCAGTGGCACGATCTCGGCTCACTGCAACTTCGGCCTCCCGGATTCAAGTGATTTTCCTGCCTCAGCCTCCTGAGTAGGTGGGATTACAGGTGCCTGCCACTGTGCCTAGCTAATTTTTGTATTTTTTGTAGAGATGGGGTTTCGCCATGTTGGTTAGACTGGTCTCGAACTCCTGACCTCAGGTAATCCTCCCGCCTTGGCTTCCCAAAGTGCTGGGATTACAGGCGTGAGCCACTGTACCCGGCCTACAAAAGGCATTTTAATAAATTAATATATATTTACATGTAATAAAATGCACTAGTTTTACCTTTTGGTTTTGTTTTGTTTTTGAGACAGAGTCTTACGGTCACCCAGGCTGGAGTGCGGTGGTGCAGTCTTGGTTCACTGCAACCTCCGTCTCCTAGGTTCAAGCAATTCTCATGCCTCAGCCTCCTGAGTAGCTGGGATTATAGGCATGCACCACCATGCCTGGCTAATTTTTGTATTTTTAGTAGAGATGGGGCTTCGCCATGTTGGCCAGCCTGGTCTGGTCTTGAACTCCTGGCTTCACATGATCTGCCTGTCCCGTAGTTTTATGCTTTTGTGTTTTTTTTGAGTCTCACTCTGTCACCCAGGCTGGAGAGGAGTGGCGTGATCTCGGCTCAGTGCAACCTCCGCCTTCTGGGTTCAAGCAGTTCTCCTGTTTCAGCCTACAGGTGTGTACCACCATGCCCGGCTAATTTTTGTATTTTTATTAGAGACAGGTTTCACCATGTTGGCCAGGCTTCTCTTGAACTCCTGACCTCAGGTGATCCACCTGCTGCGGCCTCCCAAAGTGCTGGGGTGAGCCACTGTGCCCAGCCAATTTTATGTTTTAACAAATATATACCCATGTAACTACCATCCCAATCAACATAAGCGTATTTCCATCACCCTACAAAGACTTCTGATGCCCATTGCAGGTGATACCCCAGGCTCATTCTGTTGAGTTGGGTTTCAAACTAGAAATCCTAACTTCAGAGCCTGAGTTCTCACCCATTATACTTTACTGCTTTCCTAACTGAAGATTTATTTTCTTTATATAGCTTACCTGCTATATTTGCATGCTCATTGATTATTTATTATAGGCTGGAGGTAATTTGATAGTGTCATCATTCATCCTGAAACTTTGGTATTTTCTTTATTTTATCTTTTCTTGACTTGCCACATCAATCAGTCATCAAATTTTTGCGAAACCTTTATAATATCTCTTGCTTCTTACCTCCTGACATTATCAGCAAAAATATTTAGTTCATTAAAATACATCGTTCATCGTTTGGTGTTCTGTTGGGTTATGTAAATTTAATTGTTTTAATAATAGAAAAGTTTTTATTAGCAAGGTAGTCATCCACGATTCTATGTAGATTCTGTGTTCTCTGTGCCTTACGTCGATAAGCCCCTATCTTGTTATTTCAGTCCCATGTGATCAATAAAACAGCAAGCAGCCTTTGGTCCAAGCCAGATTCTCCACCTGTACCCTAAATCAGCAAATGACCTCAGGACAAGGCAGCTGTATAGCCTTACTTCCCTTTTGATGAGTCTTTGCTGCTACCTATGTATATTTAATACTAAAGTGTTGAATTGTAGAGGTTTTGTGATACAAGTGTTTTCTTTTCTAGGACTTTTCCAGATTTCTCAGAATAAAGTAGCAGTTCTTCTTCTAGCTGGTGGGCAGGGGACAAGACTCGGCGTTGCATATCCTAAGGGGATGTATGATGTTGGTTTGCCATCCTGTAAGACACTTTTTCAGATTCAAGCAGAGCGTATCCTGAAGCTACAACAGGTTGCTGAAAAATATTATGGCAACAAATGCATTATTCCATGGTAAGATACGTCTCATTATTGGAGTGTGTCTGAACATATATTGTTTTATAATATTCAAAATGCATATATACACTTTATTCACTCGCAGACATTTTTCTTGTTACTGAAGATTTTCTTGGGAGGTGTAATTTACTATATATGTTAAAAGTGATACATATTATTGCTTGGTAGATGACCACTATTGACTTAATAAGCAATACGTACTCACGACCAACTTTTACATTCCTAACTGAGTACCTTAAAGTACTCAGTGAGCTCTCTGCGTCTAGAAACTCTTATTTTCAAGTACCAAGTTATTTAGCTCTCCCACATCCACCTGTGCCTCTTCCACATACACACCAGGTTTGGCTGACTGCGTCCTCTGCCTCCCGGGTTCAAGCGGTTCTCCTGCCTCAGCCTCCCGAGTAGCTGGCATTACAGGCGCCTGCCACTACACCTGGCTAATTTCTGTATTTTTAGCAGAGATGGAGTTTCACCTTGTTGGTCAGGCTGGTCTTGAACTCCTGACCTCATGATCTGCCCGCCTCAGCCTCCCAAAGTGCTGAGATTATAGGCATGAGCCACTGTGCCCGGCTGTTTTTTTTTTTGTATTTTTTGTAGAGACAGGGTTTCACTTGTTACCTAGGCTGGTCTCAAATTCCTGAGCTCAAGCGATCTGCCTGCTTCGACCTCCCAAAATGCTGGGATTACAGGTGTGAGCCACTGTGTCCAGCCAGTGTTAGTTTCCTAAGTACCAAGAGATTACAGAAGATCCTGCTCTGCTTTTTACAAGTTTTTGGTTCAGCTCTTTAATCTCTTTCCCCGAGCAGTTTTGGAAGTTACCGTGTTTTGAGGGGAAAATCAGCTGTGTGTTTGAAGCCCCCCAAGTCCCTATCTTGTTATTTCAATCCCATGTGATCAACAAAAGCTCCACTAGTTTCTGTCCCCCAGCAGCCTTTGGTCCAAGCCATATTCACCACTAGCCTGTACCCCAAGTCAGCAGATGCCCTCAGGACAAGGCCTCAGTTCCTTTTGAAAGATTCTGTCTCTGGACTTACAGTTCCAATCTATTTTGCCTCTGAAGCTCTCTGATGCCTTTAAAAATCTGCTTTTTGTAATTTTCCTAGCTTTTCTAGCTCTTCTTACCGCAAGTACTGGCCTGCTGTGAACTGTTTGGTTCATCTTGATTCCTGTGGGGAATTTGGAGGAACATCTGTGTTCTAAGTGGCCAGCATTCTACTTACAGCCCTGGCCTCCTACTATCATGTCGAATTTTCTTCTCTTTCTTCCATCTCCTCACAACTCAGAATTTCTGTTCTTATGCAGAGAAGTTTAGCCACTTCTTTTGTCGTCTTCTAAATATATCCAAACCTTTTGTACCTAAAGTTCAGAATATCCAGGATAATTTGTTAAACAGACAGATATCTCCTGTGGTATGAAATTATACCATTTTGTTTATTCTTTTAACAAATATTAATTGAGTGTCTGTTTCTAGGTGTTGAGGATAAATCAGTAACCAAAATAGGCAAAAATCCCTTCTTATTTGTAGTTTACATTCTAGTAAGGGCAAAAGCTACCGCAGTCACTAATTATAGTTTTAGATATTATTTTCTTCTTCTTCTCCGCACTAGCATGGGTTGACTTTTTGTGACAACAGAAAGTATAATTATACTTTTATGATTTTTAAATGGAGGGTTAGCAGAGCCCAGATTGCATTTCAAATTTCAATAAAAGGAACCCCAAGAGATCATTAAACTGTATTACAGTTACCCTTTTCTTCCTATTTATTCAGAATAGGCTTTTCAAATTTAAAATACACTTTCACAGAGTTCCAAAATGTTTCCGTAAGCCATTTTATAGGTTCTCTGGAAGGAGTTATGTTTAGTATGTTTAATATTGTTTTTTTTTTTTTTTTTTTTTTTTTTTTTGAGACGGAGTCTTGCTCTGTCGCCCAGGCTGGAGTGCCGTGGCCGGATCTCAGCTCACTGCAAGCTCCGCCTCCCAGGTTCACGCCATTCTCCGGCCTCAGCCTCCCGAGTAGCTGGGACTACAGGCGCCCGCCACTTCGCCCGGCTAGGTTTTTGTATTTTTTAGTGGAGACGGGGTTTCACCGTGTTAGCCAGGATGGTCTCGATCTCCTGACCTCGTGATCCACCCGTCTCGGCCTCCCAAAGTGCTGGGATTACAGGCTTGAGCCACCGCGCCCTGTTTAATATTGTTAAGTAGATTTATTTCATACCTAAGAGTTGATGAAATTACTGAAAGAAATTTCCCTTGGGAAACAGCTAATGAATGTGTCTTACCGAAGAAAAATATGAAGGAAGTCAAAATAATAAGCAAGTACTTTCTATTTTTTTTTTTGAGACAGAGTCTCACTCTGTCGCCCAGGCTGGAGTGCAGTGGCCGGATCTCAGCTCACTGCAAGCTCCGGCTCCCGGGTTTACAACATTCTCCTGCCTCAGCCTCCCGAGTAGCTGGGACTGCAGGCGCCCGCCACCTTGCCTGGCTAGTTTTTTGTATTTTTTTAGTAGAGACGCGGTTTCACCGTGTTAGCCAGGCTGGTCTCGATCTCCTGACCTCGTGATCCGCCCGTCTCGGCCTCCCAAAGTGCTGGGATTACAGGCTTGAGCCACTGCGCCCGGCCAAGCAAGTACTTTCAAAGGTATCTTTAGCTTAGGAAATAGACAAAACTTTATTTTGCCCTAGTCCACCTAGCACGATTGCTTAGAAGATCTAATTTTCTCTTGTAAGGTATATAATGACCAGTGGCAGAACAATGGAATCTACAAAGGAGTTCTTCACCAAGCACAAGTACTTTGGTTTAAAAAAAGAGAATGTAATCTTTTTTCAGCAAGGAATGCTCCCCGCCATGAGTTTTGATGGGAAAATTATTTTGGAAGAGAAGAACAAAGTTTCTATGGCTCCAGGTTTGTAATCATCCTTATTTAATGGTGACTAGAAAGGGTAACAACGTAAATCATCAAATGTTTGCTTTTTAACATGGTGATTTGGGTATTTAAACATTAATATGTATGTGTTTTTTGCAGCTTGGAAATAATTTAAAAAGATGAAAATGCCCGTTGGTGGAATGGATACTTTTTTTATACTTTTTTTATACTTGTTGTTGATGTCTGCTCTGTAATGGAGCAATTTGAGGAACATTCAGGGTATTCATTCTCTATAACAAGTATTTTATTTTATTTTTTATTTTTTAAATTTTTGAGACAGAGTCTCACTCTGTTGCCCAGGCTGGAGTGCAGTGGCGCAATCTCGGCTCACTGCAGTCTCTGCCTACTGGGTTCAAGTCATTCTCCTGCCTCAGCCTCCTGAGTAGCTGGGATTACAGGCACGTGCCACCATGCCCGGCTAATTTTTTGTACTTTTTTGTAGAGATGGAGTTTCGCCATGTTGGCTAGGCTGGTATCCTGACCTCAAGTAATCTACCTGCCTTGGCCTCCCAAAGTGCTGGGATTACAGGTGTGAGCCACTGTGCCTAGCCATATAGCAAATATTTTCTATATACTGCAATGTTCATGGCTACATTATTTATTATAGTAAAAACTTGAAACCATATGCTATTTAATAAATGAGAGGTTAAATTAAGTTTATAAATAGCATTAATTCTTAAATAGCATTAAAATAATTGGTGGCATTAAATGAAAAACATTATTTCAGTAGGTTAAGTAAGAGAATGCAAAATGAAAAACTGCATACAGTCTATGATTAGGGCCACTGCTTTGCACAGTTCCAGATAGTGCATACACATCGTGGTTTGTTAATGGGACCCACTAGAATGGGACAGTGTATTGCCTGTGTAGCCACATTCAGTGACCTTGAGTACAACGTCAATCTATAAAAATAGACCTACTGACAGATTTATATTTATGTGAATCTGTACTTGGAGGAAAGGCTGAAAAGAAATTAATGGTATTAACAGTGGTGCTCTCTAGATGTAGGCTTTTATTTCATCTTAATTCTTTTGGTTAATGGAAGAGTTACTATTCTTAGCTGTATTTTGTGAAATTGTCTAATTTTTCATCACTTAAGCTATGGCTAAGGTTGTTATTGGACAAAGTACATTAAAGCAGCATTATAAATAGATGGAGAAAGAAGAGGCTTTATTTATATCTAGTTTAAATCACCTTAGGCCTTCTTATCAGTCTATTTTTTTAACACATGATTTGATATAAAATACTTACGTATTTTTATTTTTGACATGGGTGAAATTGTTAGCATCAGAGTTATAAATACAGAGCTAACTTATATCATACAAATGTTAATAAAGCTTGATATGAAATAATCATTGCCTGATAAAGGATTTTATATCATATAATATATTACTAAAAGGGGCTGAGTTAAAAAGAAAGATATGGTTTTTGGGGTTGCCTGATCTTACATTGATAGTGTTATTCTCTGGATACTTAATGCTAAGTAACCTTCAAAATCCTATAGTTTAATTTTTTTGACACCTGATTCCTTCCTTATGGATGTTCACTTTTCTTGCCTTTGTAAAGTGAATTTTGGTTTTTAGGGATCTTGACCCTAGTTTGGAAACAATCTTTGTGTTGCCTTTATAATGGATTTTGATGTGCTACTAATGAGCTATTTTGTTTTCCAGATGGGAATGGTGGTCTTTATCGGGCACTTGCAGCCCAGAATATTGTGGAGGATATGGAGCAAAGAGGCATTTGGAGCATTCATGTCTATTGTGTTGACAACATATTAGTAAAAGTGGCAGACCCACGGTTCATTGGATTTTGCATTCAGAAAGGAGCAGACTGTGGAGCAAAGGTAATGCCTTTCTCAACTATGGTGAGGCTTTTGATGGTCTTTCTCTGTCATATATGCATTCCAGAATTCAAACCAAGTTTATTAGGGTGATTTGAATATTTTAGAACCATTTATCTCTCTAAGGTAACTAAACGGTCCCACACCTACTTTTTTCCTTAAATTGGCAAGACTTGATTCTAGAAGTAATGTTGTATACTTATCAATCACAGGTAAGAGTTTAAAGTATGTGAGGAGGATTTGTAAGTACTTGGGAAAGTGGTCATCACTAGACCTGGGTTGGATTCATTAATACCAAATTGTGTTCAATCAGATTAACCCAACTTTTTTCCTGTGACAAAGTTATTGGAGTAGGAAAGGAAAATGTGGTAGAAATAACAGATTTAGACTTCTTAAGTCAGGTGACAAGGTATCTGATGATGTTCTTTCAAATAATTTGGAAATAGGTAAGTTGGGCATAAGGACAATTAAAGAGACGAATACTTGCTTGAATGACCACACACAGACTGATACTAAGTTGGAGGGAGGTTTGTAATGATATGTAATGATTCTGTTCTTGGCATTGTACTTTTCAACATGTTTTTAGTTGTATAGATGATATGTCTTTATGGTAGCAAAAAAATATGTATTATAGCTAGAAATAGACAGCAAACATGCAAACCTTTAAAAACACTTTGGAAGACTTAAAAATATTGATATAAACATTACTAGAAGTCTGTAAAGGTATCCATTCTCATCAAAAACAGTATAATACAATCCCAGTCAAAATCACAGTGAGACTATTTTGGGGACACTTGACAGAATGATTGCAAAGTTTAGAATAAACATGTAAAGGTGGCCAGGAAAATGTTGAAAAAGGATGAAGATAAGCGTGGAAAGGGGGCCAAAGACAATATATCAAGCATTAAAAGGAATTGTAAATTAAAAGAGTGTGGTACTAGAACCAGAATAGAATGATAGATTAATGAAAATAATGTAGGTCAGTCAGAAACACATCTGTGTATGTATAAGAAGAACACATTTTATAAAATATGGCATTTCAAATCAGTGGAGGAAATTAATGAAATAACTGGCTAACAATAAAGTAAGATCTCTCTGTCAAAGTTCCTACAAATATCAATTTTAGGTGAATTACAGTTAAGTATTTTAAAATGAAGCCATAAAGGTATTAGAAGAAAATTAGAATAATTTTACAATTGTGATGCAAAGGGAAGACCTTTCTACCAAAAGCAGTAACTATATAGACTTCTGACAAAAACAAATTAGATTTCAAATTATTTTGAAATACCTGTATTTAAAAAGAAGATCTGCCAAAGAAGTGATTTCTCTCAAAGTTAATCTAGAAATTTTATGCAAAGTCACATCTGAAGCTGAAATCTTAAATTTACTGATACAAGTTTTGAAAGATTAAGCTGATGGACCTAATAAGCCTCCTCTGGACTCTGAAAATAAGAGTTGGTTTAGTTCATTTATTTAAGACTTCTGTATACCCTGTGAGTATCTGAACTGTATTTTTTTTTTTTTTTTCGAGCCACAGACTCACTGTGTCATCCAGGCTGGAGTGCAGTGGCAGGATCTCGGCTCACTGCAACCTCTACCTCCTGGGTTCAAGTGATTCTCCTGCCTCACCCTCCCCAGTAGCTGGGATTATAGGCACACGCCTTCCACTTGGTGTCACTCTTTTTGTTTTTTTTTGAGACGGAGTCTTGCACTGTCGCCTGGGCTGGAGTGCAGTGGCATGATCTCAGCTCACTGCAACCTCTGCCTCCCAGGTTCAAGCAATTCTCCTGCCTCAGCCTCCTGAGTAGCTGGGATTATAGGCACTCACCACCAGACCCAGCTAATTTTTTTGTATTTTCAGTAGAGACAGGGTTTCACTATGTTGGCCAGGCTGGTCTTGAATGCCTGACCTCATGATCCACCCGCCTCGGCCTCCCAAAGTGCTGGGATTACAGGCGTGAACCACTGTGCCCGACTGGTGTCACTCTTTTTTTCTAAAATAGAAACTTAAAATTTTACTGTTACGAGCTTCAGAACCAATTTAAACTTTATGCAGTCAGAGAGTGTTCAACCTGGAAGGGACCCCAGAGATCATCAGGTCAACCCCTTTGATCTCAGAAATGAGAATCCTGAGTTCTAGTACTTTGTTTATTTATTTATTTGATAGGGTCTGGCTGTGTTGCCTAGGCTGGAGTGCAGTGATGTGATCTTGGCTCACTGCAACTTCTGTCTCCAGGCTCAAGCAATTCTCCTGCCTCAGCCTCTGGAGTAGCTGGTACCACGGGCATGCACCACCATGCCTGGTTAATTTTTTTGGGTCTTTTTGTATTTTTAGTAGAGACAGGGTTTCTCTATGTTGCCCAGGCTGGCCTTGAACTTCTGACCTCAGGTGATCTGCCCACTTTAGCCTTTTGCTGGGATTACAGGCGTGAGCCAACACACCCAGCCAGAGTTCTAGTACTTTATAAGACCCAGGCTCAAGGTTCTTTATCACATTAGCAGAGCCAGGAATTAGAGTTCGTGTTTCCCAACTTCCTAGTCTTATATTATATTACATTATAGAACCATACTCTTTAGATTAGTTAAGTTTTTGCTGACAGCTCAAAAATCTTTAAACTGGTGTGCTGACTTTTGTGAGTACACTAATCACGCAAAGATGCAAGTGTTGTCACTCCTCTCCATTACCTGTGGACTCTGTAGGGTAAATCCAGACTGAGTCTTGCAAAGACACTCACTGTTTAGTTCTGTGTCTGGCATGTAATGTAGTAGTCACTTAGTGAATGAATAAGTAAATATTCAGATGGAACCAAAATATCACTAGACTGGCATATATTAAAATCTTTTAGAAATGTTAGAAGCCTTTTATGTAATTGCTCCCCTGCCCTTTTAAAATAAGAAAATCAAAGTATTAAAATATGTGTTTTAAAACATGTAAGTTAGGGGATGATTCATACTGTGGTAGTAGAATTATTTGCAGTACTTTATTTTTATTGTATTTATTTATTTTGAGACAGGGTCTCACTCTGCCACCCAAGCTGGTGTGCAGTGGCATTATCATGGCTTCAGTGCAGCCTCGACCTCCTGGGTTCAGGTGATCCTCTCACCTCAGCCTCCTGAGTAGCTGGGACTACAGGCATCCAGCACCATGCCTGGCTAATTTTTGTCTTTTTTGTAGAGATGGGGTTTTGCTATGTTGCCCAGGTTGGTCTTGAAATCCTGGGCTCAAGCAGTATGCCTGCCTGAGCCTTCTAAATTGCTGAGATTACAGGTGTGAGTCATTGTGCCTGGCCTGCAGTACTTTAATAGGCCCCTGTCTTGGTGCATTAAGTATTTTTTATGGAGTGAGGAACATGAGAAAAGACTGAAAGAGTGAGGTAATTTGCAGAAGTGCAAAGTTAAAAAGGCAGGAACCATTATTTATTGAAGATCATTTTGTAAAGCAATTATAGTAACTCTGAGGTTAAAGTGTTATTTTGTACTCAGCTTTTCTTTCAGCTCACTGCAACCTCTGCCTACCGGGTTCAAGTGATCTTCCTGCTCAGTCTCCCAAGTAGCTGGGATTACAGGCATGTGCCACCACACCTGGCTAATTTACCATGTTGGCCAGGCTGGTCTTTTAACTCCTGATCTCAAGTGATCCACCTGCCTTGGCCTCCTGGAGTGCTGGGATTATAGGTGTGAGCCACTGCGCCCGGCCCTGGACTCAGTTTTTCTGGATTAAACTTATGAAATAATGAGTAAACCTTTTAAGTTTATACTGTATATCTTTTCTTTGTGTGGTTTTTTTTTTTTGAGATGGAGTCTTTCTCATTTCGTCCAAGCTGGAGTACAATGGTGCAATCTTGGCTCACTGCAATCTCCGCCTCCCAGGTTCAAGTGATTCTTCTGCCTCAGCCTCCCAAATTGCTGAGATTACAGTGCCTGCCACTATGCCTGGCTAATTTTGTTTTAAATTTTCAGTAGAGATGGGGTTTCACAATGTTGGCCAGGCTGGTCTTGAACTCCTGACCTCAGGTGATCTACCCACCTCAGCCTCCCAAAGTGCTGAGATTACAGGCGTGAGCTACCACCACCCGGTCTAAGCTTTATATGTTTTCTGTATAATATAAATTGATTCCCACTTCATGCAGTTTACAAGTGCTTTCTTCTGTAATGTAGACTTTTATAATATTTGGAGGTTCATAGTTGCCATAGAAGTAAACCTTTGGGAAATGTAAAATGTGAATATGCACATTTTTATTTTTATGGCTGGTTGGGAGTAGGCGTATATAGCGGTGATTGGAAAATAAACCTGTGTGTGTTAAAAAAAAAAAAAATGAGAATAAGGGGAATCTATCCCAAATTCCCTGCCTAGTAAGGTACCGACTGTAGGTAAAGTACATGAAGTAAGAGGTGGTGATGGGTTGGTAGATAAGAATTATAAATAGGCCCCTGATTGATTTAAATGATTTACTGAATAATGTTCCCCTTCAGTTTAATCTAATTCCTTGGTAGAAAGTTTCTTTTCATTAAGAACTGTGTTCCTTACAGGGTGGCAAACAGTGAACCACACAGCAGGCTTACTTATCCAGCAGCTCTGCCTCACCCAGCTAGACTCAGTGCCTATATCTCTAATTGCTGTGTAAACGAAGTTCTCAATAGTGCCTTTAGTGTTCTGGACGAGACTGCTACTGACTGTATTTATTTTAAGAAATCAGTTGTTGAAGAAAAGTTTTAACTTTATTAATATAATTTCATGTCCACTTAGGATAGACTTGTCAAATTGTTTTAAACATGTTTTGAAGTATGCTGAATTGATAATTGGACAGGACAAATAAAACAATACCTTCAAATAAATATGTATTTTTGAGACAGGGTCTTACTCTGTTGCGCAGGCTGGAGTGGAGTGCAGTGGTGCAATCACGTTTCACTGTAGCCTCAACCTCCCCAGACTCAGGTGAGCCTCTTGCCTCAGCCTCCCTAGTAGCTGAGACTCCAGCATGCCACCATGCCTGGCTAATTTTTTATTTTTTAAATAGAGACCAGGGTTTCACCTTGTTGCCTAGGTTGACAAATATTTTTTATTGTTTGATTCTTTGGTTGGATATTTATCTCATCTGAACCTTGATTTTATATTGTTCATTGTATATAGTTCTTTTATAATTTTCTTGTAAACACTTAAGTCAGTGATGTGTGGGATTAGTGTGGTGGCACACCAAAATCACCTGTGAGGTTTTTAAAAATTACATATTCTTACATTTTCCCTCTGATTTTAGTATGCCCTCTTTTCTCAGCTCCCCATCAGCCCAGAGCCTTTGATAAATTGTCACATCACTGGTTTTCAAAATTAATTTTTTGAAATGTAGAATCACTTATTTCAAACAAAATTGAGTATACAAAACAGATAAATATGGTTGGGTTTTCTGATTAAAGTTGGAGTGGGAGGCTAGTGACCTGCCTGCTCTAAACCCCTTTACCTGCTACTCAGGTCCCTGAAAAACAAGAAAAATGCCATATTCACTAATGAAAATTAAAGAAATGCTATTTTCAAATGAAATATTGGGCAATAGAAAATGAGAGACAAAATGCCTAACTTAGGTCTTTTGTCTTGTGAATCCCAGAGAAATTTCATTTTGTTTATTATCAAAGTAATTGAGTGTGGTTAAGGATAAATTAAACAAAAAGTACAAGATACATGGGGAATGTTGACTCCTGATTTAGTTATTCCCAGTCCAATGTGATTTACTCTGTGCTAGAGATATATATATATATGATGGAATTTCTAGCCCATGGTTTAGTTAGGTGATAAGTAGGAAGGAAATAATGTACCTCATTTCTGGTTGGAAAGTGCCTGTCAGAGTATATAAAGATGGATAGTTGATTGTCTAAAGTTAAAGATTCTTCTTGGCTTTATACCTTTTCATGTAAGCAAAGTTGTAAATGTCATCTTTGACAATGGCAAATCTCCAAAGAAACATTTAATTCCATTTCTTTCTCTACTGTTGTCTTTCTTTGGTGGACAGGTGGTGGAAAAAACGAATCCTACAGAACCAGTTGGAGTGGTTTGCCGAGTGGATGGAGTTTACCAGGTGGTAGAATATAGTGAGATTTCCCTGGCAACAGCTCAAAAACGAAGCTCAGATGGACGGCTGCTGTTCAATGCGGGGAACATTGCCAACCATTTCTTCACTGTACCATTTCTGAGAGATGTTGTCAAGTATGGGCAAGATGGAGCCTTTTAAAATTATATTTATTGTTAATCAGAAACTAAGACACTTGAGAGGGACGCAGATACCCCAAATCCATATCCCACAGAATTCATCTTTCCTGAGGATCACTTATCAAATGGACATGTATCTCATGTTGTGATTGTTTTTAGTAAGATGTATTGTAAGGTGGGAATCATCGGAGCCCATTCCCCAGCACATTAATGGGAGGCCAAAGCATTTCACCCTTCTCACCTTCCCACCCCCAACTATGTGCTAGGTTCTGTTGAAGCAAAGAATAAGAAATGAAACTTCCTTTACCACAACTGTGAGCTTTTTAAAAATACAGATATTCACCCTACACCAACTGAATTAGAATTTCAGGAGGTGGGTTCGGGGCATCTGTATTTTTAGGAAGCTGTCCTCAGAGTTCTAATTCAGCTGATTCCCAAGCTGGCATTTAGGAACTAGTGTGCTAAAGAATAAAGAAAGAACTTGACACCTGCATGAAAATCAGTGGGTAGTGCTACAAAGGATAAAATAAGAGCTATTTTATCCTACCATAGTTTTAAATGAAGGACATTCTCACTATCAATTTCACTTAGCTTTTAGACATTCAAGATGACTGTCTACTTTTTAAAAAGTTAATACACCTTACTTTATCCAGTTCCAGAATATTTCCCATTCTATGCCATTTGTAGCTGGGTTTTTGTTTCATCCATAGTAACTTAATGCATTTTTTAATGTACACATATACAGTTTTAAGGCATTTGTAATGAATATAGTTTTAATGCACATGTACACAGTTTTAGTGGAGACCGTTATTTGATTTTTTAAAAAATAGATGATTTGGGGAAAGCTATTCATTTACTATTTAAATATGAACTGAAACCTAAATGCTCTTCACTTTGAAAATCTTAGTATTGGTTGTTGACACATTTGCTCCTGAGTGTTATAAGATTTTCTGGCATTTGAAATCTGAAACATGATTATATCTTTTCTCCTCCTACTTCTTAGTGTTTATGAACCTCAGTTGCAGCACCATGTGGCTCAGAAGAAGATACCTTATGTGGATACCCAAGGACATTTAGTTAAGCCAGACAAACCCAATGGAATAAAGATGGAAAAATTTGTCTTTGACATCTTCCAGTTTGCAAAGTATGCTTTGAATAGTACCAGTAAGGTTAAATAAATGTCTTAAAATGCTGCTTTTCACTCTCTTAGGCATGAAACTGTTTTCAGGAAACATTTGATAGCACATATCTCACATGGCATTTTGATTGTGAGTATGCAGTCTAGATTCATTATGGTTCTCTAGAATAAAACCAGGAGTGTGATCTGAGTTGCCTATGAGTACAACATTTTTTTTTTTAATCATCTAGTTTCTGGCTTCTATAAAGTTTTTTTTTTCATATATATATATTTATTAAATGAGATGGGTTCTTCCTATGTTGAGCAGGCAGGTCTCAAACTCGCGGCCTCAAGTGATTGTCCCATCTCGGCTGTGCAAAGTGCTGGGATTACAGGCTTGAGCCACTGTGCCCCGCCTTGGTCTCCTGTAAAGTTGTTAAAGTCGTTTATTTTGGATGAGAAACTGAAAAGGTTAAGATAAAGAATTGACCCGTTTTGTATTTAGGATATCTTTTTACTGCCCTGTGAATAAATGTTTTAGTAAACATGTTTTTAGATTATATAGTTTTCTATAAAGATCACATTTGGTGCTGAGATGCTTGTCTCAGAATTTGATGAGTGCAAAAATGAGGAAGACAAATAAGCTGTATAAAATTAATGCGTGGTGGCTCATGCCTGTAATTCCAGCAGTTTGGGAGGCTGAGGCGGGTGGATGACTTGAGGCCAAGGAGTTGGAGACCAGCCTGGCCAACATGGTGAAACACCGTCTCTACTAACAGTACAAAAATTAGCCGGGCATGGTGGTGCATGCCTGAAGTCCCAGTTACTCAGAAGGCTGAGGTGAGAGAATCTCTTGAACCCAGGAGGTGGAGGTTGCAGTGAGCTGAGATTGCACCACTGCAGTCCAGCCTGGGTGACAGAGTGAGACTCTGTCTCAAAAAAAAAAACCATAAATAAATAAAATGAAATTAATCTTTCCATTTCTAAATCATCTTTTTTGCCTGTTTTTTTTTTTTTTCCCCAGAACAGGCACTAATGTGATCTTTGTACGTTAGGATTCCTAATCTTTCTGACTTAAGATGAACTGTTCTATAGTTGAGGGGGGAAATGATTTCTCATTTTGCATTGAGAAAGAAAATTTCAACTTTCTTTAGTCCAAGGATGAGCAATATTTTATTCATCATTCAAATTGGAATAGGAAAGCCTATTGTTGAAGACCAAAGGCTTAGCTATGTTAAGGGGTTAGAAGCTGTGTATGCAGTTTCATAATAAAGAGGTCTTTATATGGTTTTGCTCTAGGAAGTTTGTGGTGTATGAAGTATTACGGGAAGATGAGTTTTCCCCACTAAAGAATGCTGACAGTCAGAATGGGAAAGACAACCCTACTACTGCAAGGCATGCTTTGATGTCCCTTCATCATTGCTGGGTCCTTAATGCAGGGGGCCACTTCATAGATGAAAATGGCTCTCGCCTTCCAGCAATTCCCCGGTAAGTCAGTATCTTTTCTCTTTTGTATGGATGCTTTCTTGGACTTTTCCTCCTCTTGGACTACTTTCTCTCTCTCTCTCTGTATTCCTAGATCTTTTTTAAAAAACAAAGTGTTAATGTGTGAATAGTTCCTGTTGTGAAATAACACTAGCTTTGCCTATTACAAAGAGAATGATTGTTTTACTTTCTTGTGAAGAGGAGTCTTTCAAATCTCTTTCTTTAATTTTTATTTTTTGGAAACAATGCCACCATGACAGCAAAAAGACTTCTACTAAATAACGATCAGAAGATTTTTTTTGTTTTGGTGTGCCATATGGTTAAAGCCCATCGGTAACACTCTGTACCACAGGGCAAGTCCTTCAGCCACAGAGGATTGGTTGTTGCTGCCCTTATATCTGTGGCCTCACTACTATTTTTTTTTTTCTTTTTTTTGAGACAGAGTATCGCTTTGTCACCAGGCTGGAGTGCAGTGGCGCAATCTCAGCTCACTGCAACCTCCACCTCCCGGGTTCAAGCGATTCTCTTACCTCAGCCTCCCAAGTAGCAGGGACTACAGGTGCACACCACCACACCCAGCTAATTTTTGTATTTTTATTAGAGATGGGCTTTCACCTTGTTGGCCAGAGTGCTGTTGATGTCCTGACCTTGTGATCCGCCTGCCTTGGCCTCCCAAATTGCTGGGACAGGCGTGAGCCACTGGGCCCAACTGACCTCACTACCATTAATAATACTGTCTGTGAGACCCACTCATAGCCCCACCAACCCCAGGCTACCTACAAATTGTAGTCCCATGGCAGTTTTCACTGTCACACTTTCAGGTCACTGAGGAAGATGTGTAGAACAGAAGTAAATATCAATTATATTCACTGATACTTTAGAAATGGCCTTGGTTTTGAGCAGTTAAAAAAAAGAAGGTATTGTAGCAATTTAAATCCAAGGTAAAATACTTTCCAGCTAAATCTGTTTTTGTTTGTTTGTTTGTTTGTTTTTTGGAGCCAGAGTTTCGCTCTTGTCACCCAGGCTGGAGTGCAATGGCACAATCTCTGCCCACTGCAACCTCTGCTTCCTGGGTTCACGTGAGTCTCCTGCCTCAGCCTCCCAAGTAGCTGGGGTTACCCTCGCCTGCCGTAATGCCTGGCTAATTTTGTATTTTTAGTAGAGACAGGATTCCACCATGTTTGTCAGGCTTGTCCCGAACTCCTGACCTCAGGTGATCCGCCTGCTTTGACCTCCCAAAGTGCTGGGATTACAGGCGTGAGCTGCCATGTCTGGCCAGTCCTTTTCGTTTTTAAGACAAGGTCTTGCTCTGTCAGCCAGGCTGGAGTGCAGTGGCGCGATCTCGGCTCAATTCACCTCCTGGGCTTAAACAATACACCCGCCTCGGCCACCCAAAGTGCTGGGATTACAGGTGTGAGCTATTGTGCTCAGCCTAAATCTTGTATTTTATGATGAAACCTTCACTGGCACCTAGAATTTCCTCTTCTGAATCATCTGGTATATCCGTACTTATGTAAAAAGCATTCTGCCATTTAATTTATATTCCTAACGGATAAGTTGGCTGGCTGCAAGAATGCCTCAATAAATGTTAAAATATTGGGCTAGGTGTGGTGGTTCATGCCTGTAATCCCAGTATTTTGGGAGACTGAGGCAGGTGATTACCTGAGGTCAGAAGTTCAAGACCAGCCTGGCCAACGTGGTGAAACCCTGACTCTACTAAATCTACAAAATTAACTGGGCATGGTAGCACACGCCTGTATCCCAGCTACTTGGGCGGCTGAGGCAGGAGAATTGCTTGAACCCAGGAGGGAGAAGTTGCAGTGAGCTGAGACTGTACCGTTGCACTCCAGCCTGGGTGACAGGGTGAGACTCCATCTCAAGAAAAAATAATAAAATGTTAGAGAACACATTGGAATTTACTAGTACGTAACTGGTTTTATAAGAAGCAGCAGTGGTAGCTTTCATCTCCCAGTCCAAGGCCACTTTTGGGCTCTGTATTGGTCAACAAGCTTGCTCTTGGCGTGTCACGTTGTCCTCATGTTTCATCTTTGGCCATTGAGTTTTATTTTGATTTTTTTTAACCCCCTTTTGGTCTCTTGGGACAAATTTATGATTTACCATAAATACATACCATTCAATCAAGTATATTTTGCAACTCCATTTCATTGTTATTGTTTGATTTGCTTCCATTCCCATTAATGCTTATTTATTCCCACATAGCAGTGCTACAAATGGGAAGTCAGAGACCATCACAGCTGATGTCAATCACAAGTAAATATACCAGCCTGCCTACAGTGCATGGTGATGGGGCTGTGCTTCCCTCCATACTAACTGGCATCGTAGTTTAGTGCTCTGCCTTTTGGGGGTCTGGAGGGAGGATGGTTGAAGCTTTGGTGTGGGTGCACTGCTTACTTGGTGGCAGGTATCTCTCTGGATAACACTAACTCAGAATCTTGTTGCATGCTGGAAATGGGGAGCATGCTTTACTAAAGAATCTGACCACAGGTGTTAGAACTGGAACTGACAAATTTTAGATGATAGATAAGATCCAGAGCAGGTTACAGGTCAGGGAGAACACATTTTGCACCTTTAACATAAGCTTGTACGGGATTAAAAATACCATTCTGAAGATGTGTCTTGTGGAATTGGGTGTATGCTGTCAGTATAAAGGCTAATTGTTCCTGTCGTGTTTGATGGCCCTTGATATGGTGAAAACTGTTCTGTTGATTTATTCTCACACTAATAACTCCCCTTTTTGGTCACTGCATTAATTTTAGTCAGTTACTATCTTGCTTCTAAAGAATCTTTTAATCTTAATGGCAGATCATTTTTTTTTTTTTTTTTTTTTGAGACGGAGTCTCGCTCTGTCGCCCAGGCTGGAGTGCAGTGGCCGGATCTCAGCTCACTGCAAGCTCCGCCTCCCGGGTTTAGCCATTCTCCTGCCTCAGCCTCCCGAGTAGCTGGGACTACAGGCGCCCGCCACTTCGCCCGGCTAGTTTTTTTGTATTTTTTAGTAGAGACGGGGTTTCACCGTGTTAGCCAGGATGGTCTCGATCTGCTGACCTCGTGATTCGCCCGTCTCGGCCTCCCAAAGTGCTGGGATTACAGGCTTGAGCCACCGCGCCCGGCCAATGGCAGATCATTTTTAGTTAGAAGTAACACATATCCTCTCCCATCTGGGTACTGACAGAGTTTGGAAAAGCAGTTATCTTTATAGTTTAAGAGACAGCTTGGTGTTATTGTTACACGTTGAAAGTTAAAGTTTTTAAGGTTGGGTGCAGTGGCTTACGCCTTTAATCCCAGCACTTTGGGAGGCCAAGGCGGGTGGATTTTCTGAGGTCAGGAGTTGGAGACCAGCCTGGCAAACATGGCGAAACCTCATCTCTACTAAAAATACAAAAATTAGCTGGTGTGGTGGTGCACACTTGTTAACTAGCTACTCAGGAGGCTCAGGCGGGAGAATCACTTAAACCTAGGAGGCAGAGGTTGCAGTGAGCTGAGATTGCACCACTGTACTCCAGCCTTGGTGACAGAGCAAGACTCCATCTCAAAAAAAAAAAAAAAGAAAAAAAAAGTTTTTAAGGTAATTTGGGAAATATATGTAGGGCAAAAGATCTGGAGATGGAAGTTGTCTCAGAAATAGAGTAGCACTGACATCAATGTCACCCAAGTGCTTTTTCCTGTTTGTGCCATTCCTCTGCCCAAATTCCTGTGAATGTCAATGTTTCTGGGATGTGACTCTGTAAACAAGGAAGTGGACTTAAACATCTGATCAATTTCTTACAGGTGCTGTAGATCAGTGGTCCCCAACCTATTTTGGCACCAGGGACTGGCTTTGTGGAAGACAAATTTTCCACGGACTTGGGGTGGTGAGGGTGGTTTCAGGATGATTCAAGCACGTTATATTTATGGTATACTTTATTTCTATTATTATTACATTGTAATGAAGTAATTATACAACTCACTGTAATGTAGAATCAGTGGGAGCCCCGAGCTTGTTTTCCTGCAAATAAATGGTTCCATTTGGGGATGATGGGAGACATCATCAAGCATTAGATTCTCATGAGGAGCATACAGCCTAGATCCCTTACATGGGCAGTTCACAATAGTGTTCACATTCTTATGAGAATCTCTTGCTGCCACTGATCTGACAGGAGATGGAGCTCAGGCAGTAATGTGAGTGGTGGGGAGCGTGTGTAAATACAGATGAAGCTTTACTCACTTGCCCACTGCTCATCTTCTGCTGTGTGGCCCAGGTCCTAACAGGCCACAGAGTAGTACCGGTCCATGGCCCAGGGGTTGGGGACTGCTGCCACAGATGGCTATTGTCCCTCATGCCTTGAGAACTGTATGCAGATCCCTTTGTCACTTTCTGTCTCATCCATCATTTTTAATATATGGAAGCAAACTGCTTTTATATTTAAAAAATAAAACTTTGACTAAATTTTTTTGTCATTGAACCGTAGCTTTTAACCTAAGAGTGTAATAGATTCTTAATTATATAACTGAAGACAGCTACAGCATCTAGCTATCTTAGTTAAGATACAAAAAGCTTTAAACATTATTCTTACTCTTTTATTTAAAACCCCCCATCGCCCAGTTTTCTTCATTTTAGCCGTTTGTAGAATAATTAAAGTGAAATAAAAGTTTGGCTTTAAATGATACCATGCACTGAAAAAGAGTTCCTGCATAATCCTTGGCACCAAAGGATGAACTCACACAGCTGAAGAAAATCATGTAATAGTGAGAGACGAAAAGAAAGTATATTACGTAAAAGAGGGAAGAAGCAGCTAGGAGTATTCTGAAAGAAGGGAAACAGCCATGCTGAGTTTTGACTCAGTATTATTTTTATTTCTCACCTTAATGCTTACTGAATAGTGTTAGCTACCAAAAGGATGCATGGCTAAAGAATTGTGGGGCAGTTGGTATATTGGGCTAATTTGCCTATATCCTGAGATTTTACATTTGGTGATGGTAGCTTCTGTTTTTCCTCCTTCAGGGCATCCAGTTTTGTTTGCTAAAGTTGACTCCTTAGTTTCTTGGGGTATCTTTGTGGTAGTAGAATGGAAGTTATATATTAAGGCCAGCTGTATATGTGTTTCTTGGGTTCACAACCACCCTCTGTTCCTGCTACACTGAATCCTTCAGGGTTTAGGTGGGACTGGGCTATATACATCTTATTAATGGGTGGGCCCTCATTTTTTCCTTGGCATGCCTACTCAAAATTCATTTGGTTTTGTATGACTTTGAGTTGCCCCAGAAGGTCTGGACTAGACCTCTTGAGCTCTTGTGGTAGAATCTGGCACGTGTGTAGAGAGGTGTGTGCCCTACTATACCTCCTCTTTTCCCTTCATTAGTTTGTCATCTGTCTATTTTCATAGTGTTATTTGTTCAGACAACAAGCATTGGTAGGCCTGCTCATAGGTTTATAGGTGCTATTAGTATTCTAGGTGCTGAAGTATCTTATACAAGAGAAATAAGCCACTTCTTACAGCCTACTGGGATGTTCAAGATGCACATACATAAAAGTTAAGTAAATTTTCAGACAGTATGTGATTATGTGCCAAATGTGTGCTATAGCAATAATAACTCTAGGAGGCAGTGACTTAGCAGGTGTCTAATACATTTATTTTTTATTTATTATTGTTATTACTATTTTTGAGATGGTGTCTTCCTCAGTCGCCCAGGCTGGAGTGCAGTGGAGCGATCTCAGCTCATTGCAACCTTCGCCTCCCAGGCTCAAGCGATTCTCCTGCTTCAGCCTCCTGAGTAGCTGGGATTACAGATGCTCGCCTCCACACCCAGCTAATTTTTTGTATTTTTACTAGAGACGGAGTTTTACCATGTTGGCCAGGCTGGTCTTGCACTCCTGACCTCAGGTGATCTACCTGCCTTGGCCTCCCAAAGTGTTAGAATTACAGGCGTGAGCCACTGCGCCCAGCCACATTTATTTTTTATATGACTAAATGGATGAAGACAATTACTATGAAATGCAGTGGTCAAGAGAAGATTGGGGCTTGAGCCAAATCTTGGAGGATGGGTGTGGTTTTTATGGGACCATAATTGAGAATGACTTGGAATAATCCAAAGAGTGTGACTGGTCTGATTTGAGTGGAGAGTCTCAGGATAAGTAAGTTGAAGTAGGATAGAGAGTGCTTTGAATGCTAGAGAAAGGTTGACCTGTAGCTGAACTCAGAAGCCCTCTGGTTTTTATTCACTCCAGCAAAGTTTGAGACTATGTACTTAGGGAAAGAAAAGAAAGAGCTGTGGTTTGACAAGAGACTAGTATTTTTGTGCCCTGTGTCTTATTGGTAAGATTCTTGAAGCGGCAAGTAACAAAGAAGTCTGATGACTGCAAATGCATTGACTATTTATTGACTTTTGTGTTAGATAACGTAGAAATTCATTGCTATAAATGTTAGGTTGTGACCTAGATGAAGCAAATAGGGACTTTGACCTTGCTTTTGCTTGAGTGCCTTCTGCCTTAACTCTTTAGAAAGGGACTTTTGGTAACAGAGAAGTACTTTGAAACATACTGAATAAATCAGCTCAGTTAATCTAGAATATTTGGGATGTACAGAAAAACATGTACTGGGAAATAATTTAATTGTCCGATAGAACTTTCTGCAGTGAAGGAAATGTTGCATATCTTTGTTGTCCAATTTTGTAGTCATTGGGCATTCATGGCTTCTGAACCCTTGAAGTGTGATTGTTATGACTGAGAAACTGAATTTTAAATTTTAAATTAATTTTAAAAATTTTAACTAAGTTTAAGTAGCCCTGTGTGGCTATTGGCTTCTGTATTGGATAGTACAGCTTTAGAATGTTTGTCAACCTTAATAGTACCAAGCTAGTGGTGAGAATTAAAATGCAATATAAAGGGCTCCAGAGCACCTAGCACTGGGCTTGGCATATAGTATATACCTAGTAAGTAGTTGCCTTTTTATCAAATTGAAACTTGGAAATGGTAAAAAATGAAATGTAGGTAAGGGGACAGTGTATAAAAACTATAAAAACTAGTGAAGTGCTGTAAAGAGCTACCCATAATTATTGGCACTTGCCCCAAATAGTGTCCTTCTGACCTGAGAATTTCATATTAACTTAATCCTCAGGGAATTTAGTGATCATCAGGGTAGCATCTGTTCCATTCGTTTAACTGGAAGAATTGTTATCTGTAAGCTTCTCAGAGGAAAGTTGATGGTTTGTACTTTTGCTCCGGCAAGTAACATGGGAAGCAAAATCTTTAACACACATTTGTTTTTTTTCTTAGCTTGAAGGATGCCAATGATGTACCAATCCAGTGTGAAATCTCTCCTCTTATCTCCTATGCTGGAGAAGTAAGTCTGCTTTACCTTTTCCTCTATTCTTTGGCAAAGCTTTGTATATTTCAAAATAACGAAAAGGTGGATTTTAAATGTTCTCACCACAAAGAAAGGATAAGTATTTGAGGTGATAGGTATGTTAATTGGCCTTATTTGATTATTCTACAGTGTATACATGCATCGCATCATCACATTGTATCTCAAAAATATATACAATTATTGTCAATTAAAAATGAAATAAAGTTGGGCACAGTGGCTCACTCCTGTAATCCCAGTACTTTGGGAGGCCGAGGCAAGTGGGTTGCTTGAGCTCAGGAGTTTGAGACCAGCCTGGGCAATATAGTGAGACCTTGTCTTTATAAATGAAAAAAAATAACAAAAAAAGCAATAAAACTTTTTTAAAAAGTAGAATTCTGGCATTGTTTTATGTTTAAGTAGGGATGCCCTTAGAGAAGATGCAGCATTTTCTGATGGTCCTGCCCTGAGGAGCTCTTCCTGGGAACAAGTTGAGAAACTGCATTTGTTCTGAATTCTTCTCTTTGAGAATTCCTGTTATGGCTTTGCATCTATCCCATAAGTGAGTTAGTTGCCATTAACAGACATCTACAATAGCTAGTCCATTTCACCCACTCATTGAAATGCAGTAGGCTTTTGAAAAATATATAGTCACCCTTGTTTTTTAGATAAATCATCTGGCTTTTAAAAAATGCAATGTAACTTTTCTTTCAAGGAGTCTAGCTTGTTCATGTACTTAGTACTGTCCCTTTTGGGTGACAGTACTTGGGGATTTAGAGGTCTCTACTCTTTTAATTATGTAATATTTTTCCTGGAGATCTTTGTATTGCTTTGTTGTAGCATTAGAGACAACTTTCTTGCTTAGAAAGTTAACTCTATTGGCCGCTTGTGGTGGCTCATGCCTGTAATCCCAGCACTTTGGGAGGCCAAGGCAGGTAGATCATTTGAGGTCAGGAGTTCGAGACCAGCCTGGCCAACATGATGAAACGTTGTCTCTACTGAAAAATACAAAAAATTAGACGGGTATGGTGGCAGGCGCCCGTAGTCCCACCTACTCAGGAGGCTGAGGCACGAGAATTCCTTGAACCTGGGAGGTGGAAGTTGCAGTGAGCAGAGGGGTGAGACTCCTCTGTCTCAAAAAAAAAAAAGTTAATTTTGTGAGAGGTGATTGTAGGAAAAATGATTATCATCTTATTAACTGTAGAAATGATAATCAGAGTAATTTTCTTTTTATATTTTTGTTTTGTGCTTTTACAAGTCAGTCATTAAGTCTACTCTAAAACGTATATTAAATAGATTTTGACTTTTATGTTCTGCATCTCAACCTTTTTTGGCATTTGTGCTTTAAATCATCATTATAGCAAGTCCAGCATTGCATGACAAGTGCAGATTTTCTAATTGTGTTTCATTTCAATCCTCTTTTTAGGGATTAGAAAGTTATGTGGCAGATAAAGAATTCCATGCACCTCTAATCATCGATGAGAATGGAGTTCATGAGCTGGTGAAAAATGGTATTTGAACCAGATACCAAGTTTTGTTTGCCACAATAGGAATAGCTTTTATTTTTGATAGACCAACTGTGAACCTACAAGACCTCTTGGACAACCGAAGTTTAAATATCCACAGGGTTTTATTTTGCTCGTTGAACTCTTACAGCTATTGCACACTTCCCAAGATCCAGATGACTCAACTGCAGATAGCATTTTTATGATTCCCAACTCATTGAAGGTCTTATTTATATAATTTTTTTCCAAGCCAAGGAGACTATTGGCCATCCAGGAAATTTTGTACAGCTGAAATATAGGCAGGATGTTCAACATCAGTTTACTTGGAGCTGGAAGCATTTGTTTTTGAAGTTGTACATAGTAATAATATGTCATTGTACATGTTGAAAGATTTCTATGGTACTAAAAGTTTGTTTTATTTTATCAAACATCAAGCTTTTTTAAGAAAATAATTGGGCGGTAAAATAAATGTGTCTTCTTGTCCCTGGAGTGTCATTTGTACTTGAAGAAATTATTTCATTGAGAAAATATGAAACTTGGGAGAAACTTTAAGAGAATGCATAAAAACAAATCGATGATTCAATGAGGCTGCAGAGTCATAGAACTTCTTTCAATGAATGTCTAACTTTGGGCTTTCTCTTCTTATCACTTTATAGTAGTAGCTCTCACTCAAAGATTATTTTGTCCCCCTCCCAAAGGGCCATTTGGCAATATCTGGAGATATTTTTGGTTGTGACAAGTGGGAAAGTGAAATGGTACCACTGGCATCTAATAGGGACTAGGGATGTCACTAAACATCCTACAATACACAGGACAGTCTCCTACGACAAAGAATTGTCTGGCCTAAAGTGTCAATGGTGTCAAGGTTGAGAAACCTTGTTTCAAATTATTCATTTACTCTGTTTTGCTCAAATATTTGGTGGCACTTAGGAATTCAAAAGAATATAGTTTCTGAATTTTCTGTGGCAGGCTATTCCAGTTTTTTGTTACTGTAATTGTTTTGGAGGATTAAAAAAAAAAAAGACAAAGGTGGTTCTTTAAATATGTGCCATAGATCATTGGTCATTAGTAAGGGTTCTGTGTGTCTAAAATGCTGTTTGTTTGAAAAGACTGAGCTTTTTAAATGCATCTTAAATAATATTTAAGTATTGACAAAAAGTATAAAAATGAACATCTGGATAAATGATTATGAAAATTATATCTAGAAAAGAGATGAATAAATTTTATTTTCCACTAACAAGTTGTCACAAGATAGGATGCCATTCATGGGATGGGTCTTTTCTTTAAGGATCACTTTTTTTTTTTTTGAAGAGCATGTGATGTTGATATCCATCAATCTTATCTAAATTTTTTTTTTTAACTAAGGCCTAAATTGTTCATTTAGCATATTTTCTATTTTATTTCAATAACAGCTCAATTTTGCTAATGCTATCTATTCTAGTTTTCAGAAAGATTAGTGAAGTTTGACTTCTTTTTGAAATGAGCTCCAAACGGGTTGTAAGAATGGAATTGCAGAGTTTTTAGCTCCTGAATGCCAAAAACTGGTACTAATGGTGTGATCCATTTCTTTTTTTCTTGAACCTTGCTATTTCCACTGCTATTTCCGCCTGCTATTTCTTCTCCCCTTGTTATAAGAACATACTAGTGACACCATGAAAAGGGAAGAATGGAAGCCTGGGATTGTGTAGTGGTTTTGTTGGAGAGGAGCGATGGCTGGGGAACATTGGGTAGTTAAGAACAAACTCTGAGAGCCTCTGAACCATGGAATGATGAGGTGATAGCATTATGTATCTTTATAAGTTCTTGTTAAATAATTGTCACAATTCAGAAAATATAGAATTGGGTAAAATGTTTATGAAAATAAAAGCTAGAATAATTTGGCAGTAACAGTATAGAATTTATGTGAGAGCTGATAGTCATTTTGAGTCTGGCTTGATTGGCTGGCTGTGATTTAATAACTTTTTTGATAGTCACAAGTGAACATATAAGCCCAATGGGTATGTTACTTGAATATTTGATTTTTGTTCAATTTCCCTCTTACCTCTCAAATTTAATCCAGTTTTGATGTCCACAAAGGAATTATTAGTGACATCTATTGGAAGACAAAGAAAAATTACAGTTTTCAACTTCTACCTCTTCTATTCCTGGAAGTTTTGGCATTTATTGGTAATTTAGATTTTATTTCTAATTCCAGCTTACTGTTGCTAACTTTTCCTCTTTATTCATCATAGTACAGTCAGATTTCAGTTATCCGGGTAAAAAGAGGGAAGGAAAAAGCATGCATACTCTAGAAGAGTGACTAAAACACAAATCATTCAGTTAGTTTGGAAATCTGTTTTTCTGTTGGCCAACGTGGACGTTTTTGCAATTCATGGTCCTATTTTGAACCCTGGTTTAGGAAATACATACTGGGAAGTGATGAATGAATGAGTTAGCCAATAAGGACTGAGTGCTTGCTTGTCATGTGGTCAGCAGTATTAGATGGGGTATAAAAAGTATAACACAGAGACTTGTCCTTAAAAAACTTACATTCTGGTTAAAGAGACAAAACCCACATAAAATGAAAATATAATTTATTACTAAAATGTAAGGAATTAAGCTCAGTAAGAATTAACAAAGGCAATCATAAATTGGAGTTTAGCATGTCCTCATCGAAGGATCTCATTGTATTAGGGTTCTCTAGAAAAACAGAACTGATAGGATATTAAAAGTAATGGGAAAAACTGCAATTACTTTTGCACCAGCTGAAACATATAGTTATACGAAAGATTTAATTACAAGGAACTGGCTTGTGATTATGGAGGCTAAGACCCATGATCTGCCCTCTGCAAGCTGGTGGTGTGGTTCCAGTCCAAACCCGAAGGCCTGAGAACCAGGGGAGCCAATGGCGTAAGTCTTAGTCTGAGTCTGAAGGCTTGAGAACCAAGAGTGCAGATGTCCAAGGGCAGGAGAAGATGGATGTCCCAGCTCAAGCAGAGCCAGTTCACTCTTCCTCTGCCCTTTTGTTTTATTCAGGCCCTCAATGTATTGGATGCTGCCCACCCACACTGATGAGGGCAGTCTTCCTTACTCAGTCTCCTGACTCAAATGTTAATATCTTCTAGAAACACCCTCAAAGACACACCTAGGAATAATGTTTTACCAGCTGTCTGGGCATCCCTTAACCCAGTCAAGCTGACATATAAAATTAACTATCACATCCATCATTTTGAGAGTAGAGCTATTCCCTTCCCAAATTGGGGTTATATGTTTATATATACTAACAAGAAGATGTACCTCAATAATTCTAACATGTATTACGAAAAATCAGTGTGGTTTTTAGTAATCAGACCATGTTTTTCTCATAGTAGGCACTCAAACATTTTAATTAGGGTTTATTTGGTTTAATTACCTTTTTTCTTTTTTTTTTCTTTTGAGATGGTGTTTCATTCTTGTTGCCCAGGCTGGAGTACGATGGCATGATCTTGGCTCCCTGAAACCTCTGCTTCTCGGGTTCAAACGGTTCTACTGTCTCAGCCTCCCTAGTAGCTGGATTACAGGCACCTGCCACCATGCCCAGCTAATTTTTTAGTAGAGACGGGATTTCACCGTGTTGGCCAGGCTGGTTTTGAACTCCTGACCTCAGGTGATCCACCCACCTTGGCTTCCCAAAGTGCTGAGATTACAGGCGTGAGCCACGGTGCCCGGCCAGATTTAATTACCTCTAAGTGCAAATGTGTATTGTGATTTAGAAGTGGATCATGAAGGAAGATTTATAATTATTTTGGGGAGGAAAGGGGTCCCTTAACTGCATCAAGTTGCCAGGTGATTGATGCCCAAAATATGGGGTTCATTAGGAAATCTATAACTGATATTTCTAAGTGTGGTCGCCTGACCAGGTACATCAGCATCACCTGGAAACTTGTTAGAAATACAGATTCTCAGAATTACTACATTATGCATTTGGGGGTGCAGCCTAGAAATGTGTGTTTTAACAAGCCATCTGGGTGATTTTGGTGTACATTAAGACTTGAGAATGATCACTGTAAGAGGATTTGGGGAGGCTGACTGAAAGTTCAGAGATGTTCCTGTGTTGATTTGTTTAAGGTAATGGCCTCCAGCTGCATCCATGTTACTGCAAAGGACATGATTTCATTCTTTTTTTTTATGGCTGTATAGTATTCCATGGTGTATATGTACCACATTTTCTTTATCCAGTCCATCTTTGATGGACACCTAGCTTGATTCCATGTTTTGCAATTGTGAATAGTGCTGTGATGAACATACAAGTACATGTGTCTTTTTGGGTGAACAATTTATATATTTTTTAGATATATACACAGTAATGGGATTGCTGGACCAAATGCCACATGTTTTCACTTATAAGTGGGAGCTAAACATTGGATACTCATGAACATAAAGATAGCAACAACAGACACTGGGGACTGCTTGAGAGGGGAGGGAAAGAGTGGGGAAAGGGTTGAAAAACCAATAGTTTTCCACCAATAGTTGAAAAACTATGCTTACTACCTGGGTGACAGAATCAGTTGTACCCCAAGCCTCAGCATCACACAGTATATCCATGTAACAAACCTGCATAGGTACTGCCTGAATCAAGAATAAAAGTTGAAATTATTAAAAAATGTTCAGGGATGATACTAAAAAGGAAACATAAATTAGGCAGAGAGACAGAGAGAGGCCAGTGTTTCCACAGCAATAATAAATTAAGCAAGAAACCAAATAGATAAATCTTATGTGAGCTTTATTCTTTCAAACACCTGAGGGGGCGGTAAAAGAATGAAAGATGGGCTGGGTGCGGTGACTTAGGCTTGTAATCTCAGCACTTTGGGAGGCTGAGGTGGGCAGATCACGATGTCAGGAGTTTGAGACCAACCTGACCAACATGGTGAAACCCTGTCTCCACTAAAAACAAAAATTAGCTGGGTGTGGTGGCGTGTGCCTGTAATCCCAGCTACTCAGGAGGCTGAGGCAGAAGAATCGCTCGATCCCGGGAGGCGGAGGTTGCAGTGAGCAGAGATCATGCCACTGCACTTCAGTCTGGGTGACTCGGTCTCAAAAAAAAAAAAAAAAAAAAAGAAAGATAAAACTAGCAAGACATGACTAGGAGAATTGTAATTACTAGAACAATGGTTTCCAACCCTTAGGATCCTCTGAATTACTTGGAGAGATTTTTGAAAAATCTGGCAAGGTTTTGACTTCAGTCCTAGAGATTATGATTCTCAGTCTGGTAGAAGGCCAGAGCATCTAATTTGTAAAAAGCATTAGATGATTCCAAAAGGCAGCTAGGAGTGAAAATTACTGACTTGGAGGCATAGACTTAGCTTAGCAATCAGCAACCAGGGATGAGAGGGAAGAGACCGGATGTGTTCTGGCTTTGAAAGCTTAGACGAGGGGAAGAGAAGAGTGAAGAACATTTCACTTGAGAACAGTACAAGCAAAAGATGAATAGATGGGGCCAGGAAATAGGCATTCTGGGGATAATTCCACTTTGCAAATATCTCAGACTGCTAGAAAGAACCAGCCTAAATAGGGGTCTTTCTAAATTTTATCCCTCTCTGACTCAACATTTTCTGAAACGAGGGTGGGGTGGTAGGCAGGGAAGAGAAAGGGGAAAGTTAGTGAACAATTTGGTTTAAAAATATTACTGGCACTTTTTTCAGGCTGAATGAGATGTAGAAAGTATAATGTGTTAAGGCTGGGCACGATGGCTCACACCTGTAATCCCAGCACTTTGGGAGAACGAGGCGGGTGGGTCACCTGAGGTCAGGAGTTCAAGACCAGCCTAGGTAACATAGAGAAATCCCATGTCTACTAAAAATACAAATATTAGCTGGGTGTGGTGGCACACACTTGTAATCCCAGCTCCTCAGGAGGCTGAGGCAGGAGAATCATTTGAACCCGGGAGGCAGAGGGTACAGTGAGCTGAGATTGCACCACTGCACTCCTGTCTGAGCCACAGAGTGAGGCTCTGTCTCAAAAAAAAAAAAAAAAAAAAAGTGCTAAGGTAGGTTTTTTCTCTCTATGAATTTTTGGACAATGCATTCTTAATTTTATGATAAAAAGCTTTATCTTTTTTTTTTTTTTTTTTTTTTTTGAGACAGAGTCTCGCGCTGTGTCACCCAGGCTGGAGTGCAGTGGCGCGATCTCGGCTCACTGCAAGCTCCGCCTCTCAGGTTCACGCCATTCTCCTGCCTCAGCCTCCGAGTAGCTGGGACTACAGGCGCCCGCCACCACGCCCGGCTAGTTTTTTGTATTTTTAGTAGAGACGGGGTTTCACCATGTTAGCCAGGATGGTCTCGATCTCCTGACCTCGTGATCCACTCGCCTCGGCCTCCCAAAGTGCTGGGATTACAGGCTTGAGCCACCGCGCCCGGCCAAAGCTTTATCTTTTATAAAGGCTCAAAGGAAAAATTAACCAAAGTTGTTCACATTAGCCACTTTGGTACAGCTGTGAAGGAACTCTGAGGTCAAATTGGCTGTGGTGCAGTTGAGGTGGGGGATGTAAATGTACTTTCAGATAGCGGAATGTCCATCGTTGCAGTATAAGAAAGCGTAGTCTTCATTATGCTATTGTCTTTGGCATTGGGCATTTCATAGAGTGTCTTCATTTGTCAAATATGATAATGCCTTATGATTCAGAGGAATATATGAAGGAAATATATAGAAATTTAAGGTAATGCAGTTTGAGATAAAGCCTTTCTGCAAGAGGTTTAATATGAGCCCGCTGATGGAATGTATACATTCAGTATTATGTCTTTAAAGTTGAAAGGTCTAAAAGGCTTGCCAAAAAGTGTAGTGAGTCAGGGCTGACACAAAATATGTTTATATGAACAAATTCTCAACAAAGTTAGGATACCATAAGAACAAAAAGTCTATCCTGATAGCTTCATGACTCATCATTTCCATATCAGTTCTTCAGTTTCTTTCTCAGTGATTCCACTTCCCAGAAATGATCCTTCCCACAGATCTCAGATTTTATTCTGGTAGGCAAAGTTTTTTTTTTTTTTCCTTCTTACAAAACGATGTGTACAACTCATACTGTATGTATTTTATAGAGTAAAATATATAACATAGGTAGTATGGATAAGATTGAAATGAGACAATATATTTCCTTTTAAAGTTTAAAATATGCATTTTACTTTTTTTCTGTTTTTTTTTTTTAAATTTATTTATTTTTTATTATACTTTTAAGTTTTAGGGTACATGTGCACAACCTGCAGGTTTGTTACATATGTATACATGTGCCATGTTGGTGTGCTGCACCCATTAACTCATCATTTACATTAGGTATATCTCCTAATGCTATCCCTCTGCCCTCCCCCAACCCCACGACAGGCGCTGGTGTGTGATGTTCCCCTTCCTGGGTCCAAGTGTTCTCATTGTTCAATTCCCACCTATGAGTGAGAACATGTGGTGTTTGGTTTTCTGTTCTTGCAATAGTTTGCTGAGAATGATGGTTTCCAGCTGCATCCATGTCCCTACAAAGGACAGGAACTCATCCTTTTTTATGGCGGCGTAGTATTCCATGGTGTATATGTGCCACATTTTCTTAATCCAGTCTGTCATTGATGGACATTTGGGTTAGTTCCAAGTCTTTGCTCTTGTGAATAGTGCCACAGTAAACATATGTGTACATGTGTTTTTATAGCAGCATGATTTATACTCCTTTGGGTATATACCCAGTAATGGGATGGCTGGGTCAAATAGTATTTCTAGTTCTAGATCCTCGAGGAATCGCCACAGTGTCTTCCACCTGGTTGAACTGGTTTACAGTCCCACCAACAGTGTAAAAGTGTTCCTATTTCTCTACATCCTCTCCAGCACCTGTTGTTTCCTGACTTTTTAATGATTGCCATTCTAACTGGTGTAAGATGGTATCTCATTGTGGTTCTGATTTGCATTTCTCTGATGGCGAGTGATTATGAGCATTTTTTCATGTGTCTGTTGGCTGCATAAATGTCTTCTTTTGAGAAGTGTCTGTTCATATCCTTTGCCCACTTTTTGATGGGGTTGTTTGTTTTTTTCTTGTAAATTTGTTTGAGTCCTTTGTAGGTTCTGGATATTAGCCCTTTGTCAGATGAGTAGATTGCAAAAATTTTCTCCCATTCTGTAGGTTGCCTGTTCACCCTGATGGTAGTTTCTTTTGCTGCGCAGAAGCTCTTTAGTTTAATTAGATCCCATTTGTCAATTTTGGCTTTTGTTGCCATTGCTTTTGGTGTTTTAGACATGAAGTCCTTGCCCATGCCTATGTCCTGAGTGGTATTGCCTAGGTTTTCTTCTAGGGTTTTTAAGGTTTTAGGTCTAACATTTAAGTCTCTAATCCATCTTGAATTAATTTTCATATAAGGTGTAAGGAAGGGATCCAGTTTCAGCTTTCTACATATGGCTAGCCAATTTTCCCAGCACCATTTATTAAATAGGGAATCCTTTCCCCATTTCTTGTTTCTCTCAGGTTTGTCAAAGATCAGATGGTTGTAGATGTGTGGTATTATTTCTGAGGGCTCTGTTCTGTTCCATTAGTGTATATCTCTGTTTTGGCACCAGTACCATGCTGTTTTGGTTACTGTAGCCTTGTAGTATAGTTTGAAGTCAGGTAGCGTGATGCCTCCAGCTTTGTTCTTTTGGCTTAGGATTGTCTTGGCAATGCGGGGTCTTTTTTGGTTCCATATGAACCTTAAAGCAGTTTTTTCCAATTCTGTGAAGAAAGTCATTGGTAGCTTAATGGGGATGGCATTGAATCTATAAATTACCTTGGGCAGTATGGCCATTTTCATGATACTGATTCTTCCTATCCATGAGCATGGAATGTTTTTCCATTTGTTTTGTCCTCTTTTATTTCATTTGAGCAGTGGTTTGTAGTTCTCCTTGAAGAGGTCCTTCACATCCCTTGTAAGTTGGATTCTTAGGTATTTTATTCTCTTTGAAGCAATTGTGAATGGGAGTTCACTCATGATTTGGCTCTCTGTTTATCTGTTACTGGTGTATAAAAGAATGCTTGTGATTTTTGCACATTGATTTTGTATCCTGAGACTTTGCTGAAGTTGCTTATTAGCTTAAGGAGATTTTGGGCTGAGACAATGGGGTTTTCTAAGTATACAATCATGTCATCCGCAAACAGGGACAATTTGACTTCCTCTTTTCCTGATTGAATACCCTTTATTTCTTTCTCCAGCCTGATTACCCTAGCCAGAACTTCCAACACTGTGTTGAAAAGGAGTGGTGAGAGAGGGCATCCCTGTCTTGTGCCAGTTTTCAAAGGGAATGCTTCCAGTTTTTGCCCATTCAGTATGATATTGGCTGTGGGTTTGTCATAAATAGCTCTTATTATTTTGAGATATGTTCCATCAATACCGAATTTATTGAGAGTTTTTAGCATGACGGGCTGTTGAATTTTGTCAAAGGCCTTTTCTGCATCTATTGAGATAATCATGTGGTTTTTGTCTTTGGTTCTGTTTATATGCTGGATTATGTTTATTGATTTGCATATGTTGGACCAGCCTTGCATCCCAGGGATGAAGCCAACTTGATCATGGTGGATAAGGTTTTTGATGTGCTGCTGGATTTGGTTTGCCAGTATTTTGTTGAGGATTTTTGCCTCAATGTTCATCAGGGATACTGGTGTAAAATTCTCTTTTTTTGTTGTGTCTCTGCCAGGCTTTGGTATCAGGATGATGTTGGCCTCATAAAATGAGTAGGGAGGATTCCTTCTTTTTCTATTGATTGGAATAGTTTCAGAAGGAATGGTACCAGCTCCTCCTTGTACCTCTGGTAGAATTTGGCTGTGAATCTGTCTGGTCCTGGACTTTTTTTGGTTGGTAGGCTATTAATTATTGCCTCAATTTCAGAGCCTGTTATTGGGCTATTCAGGGATTCAACTTCTTCCTGGTTTAGTCTTGGGAGGGTGTATGTGTCCAGGAATTTATCCATTTCTTCTAGGTTTTCTAGTTTATTTGCGTAGAGGTGTTTGTAGTATTCTCTGATGATAGTTTGTATTTCTGTGGGGTCGGTGGTGATATCCCCTTTATCATTTTTTATTGTATCTATTTGATTCTTCTCTCTTTTCTTCTTTATTAGTCTTGCTAGTGGTCTATCAATTTTTTTGATCTTTTAAAAAAACCAGCTCCTGGATTCATTGATGTTTTGAAGTTTTTTTTGTGTCTCTATCTCCTTCAGTTCTGCTCTGATCTTAGTAATTTCTTGTCTTCTGCTACCTTTTGAATGTGTTTGCTCTTGCTTCTCCAGTTCTTTTAATTGTGACGTTAGGGTGTCGATTTTAGATCTTTCCTGCTTTCTCTTGTGGGCATTTAGTGCTATAAATTTCCCTCTACACACTGCTTTAAATGTGTCCCAGAGATTCTGGTATGTTGTATCTTTGTTCTCAATGGTTTCAAAGAACATGTTTATTTCTGCCTTCATTTCATTATGTACCCAGTAGTCATTCAGGAGCAGGTTATTCAGTTTCCATGTAGCTGAGCAGTTTTGAATGAGTTTCTTAATCCTGAGTTCTGGTTTGATTGCATTGTGGTCTGAGAGACAGTTTGTTATAATTTCTGTTCTTTTACATTTGCTGAGAAGTGCTTTACTTCCAACTGTGTGGTCAATTTTGGAGTAAGTGTGATGTGGTGCTGAGAAGAATGTGTATTCTGTTGAATTGGGGTGGAGAGTTCTGTATATGTCCATTAGGTCCGCTTGGTGCAGAGCTGAGTTCAATTCCTGGATATCCTTGTTAATTTTCTGTCTCATTGATCTGTCTAATGTTGACAGTGGGGTGTTGAAGTCTCCCATTGTTATTGTGTGGGAGTCTAAGTCTCATTGTAAGCCTCTAAGGACTTGCTTTATGAATCTGGGTGCTCCTATATTGGGTTCATATATATTTAGGATAGTTAGCTCTTCTTGTTGAATTGATCCCTTTACCATTATGTAATGGCCTTCTTTGTCTCTTTTGATCTTTGTTGGTTTAAAGTCTGTTTTATCAAAGACTAGGATTGCAACCCCTGCTTTCCATTTGCTTGGTAGATCTTCCTCCATCCCTTTATTTTGAGCCTATGTGTGTCTCTGCTCATGAGATGGATCTCCTGCATACAGCACACTGATGGGTCTTGACTATCCAATTTGCCAGTCTGTGTCTTTTAATTGGAGCATTTAGTCCATTTACATTTAAGGTTAATATTGTTGTGTGTGAATTTGATCCTGTCATTATGATGTTAGCTGGTTATTTTTTTTGTTAGTTGATGCAGTTTCTTCCTAGCATCGATGGTCTTTACATTTTGGCATGTTTTTGCAGTGGCTGGTACTGGTTGTTCCTTTCTGTGTTTAGTTCTTCCTTCAGGAGCTCTTGTAGGGCAGGCCTGGTGGTGACAAAATCTCTCAGCATTTGCTTGTCTGTAAAGGATTTTATTTCTCCTTCACTTATGAAACTTAGTTTGGCTGGATATGAAATTCTGGGTTGAAAATTCTTTTCTTTAAGACTGTTGAATATTGGCCCCCACTCTCTTCTGGCTTGTAGAGTTTCTGTGAGAGATCTGCTGTTAGTCTGATGAGCTTTCCTTTGTGGGTAACCAGACCTTTCTCTCTGGCTGCCCTTAAAATTTTTTTCTTCATTTCAACTTTGGCGAATCTGACAATTATGTCTTGGAGTTGCTCTTCTTGAGGAGTATCTTTGTGGCGTTCTCTGTATTTCCTGAATTTGAATGTTGGCCTGCCTTGCTAGGTTGGGGAATTTCTCCTGGATAAATAGCCTGAAGAGTGTTTTCCAACTTGGTTCTATTCTCCCCGTCACTTTCAGGTACACCAATCAGACGCAGATTTGGTCTTTTCACATAGTCCCATATTTCTTGGAGGCTTTGTTCATTTCTTTTTACTCTTTTTTCTCTACACTTCTCTTCTTGCTTCATTTCATTCATTTGATTTTCAATCACTGATACCCTTTCTTCCAGTTGATCAAATCGGTTACTGAAGCTTGTGCATTTATCATATAGTTCTCCTGCTATGGTTTTCAGCTCTATCAGGTCATTTAAGGACTTCTCTACATTGGTTATTCTAGTTAGCCATTTGTCTAATCTTTTTTCAAGGTTTTTAGCTTCTTTGAGATGGGTTCAAACTTCCTCCTTTAGCTGGGAGAAGTCTGATCATCTGAAGCCTTCTTCTGTCAACTTGTCAAAGTCATTCTCCATCATGCTTCGTTCCATTGCTTTTGAGGAGCTGTGTTCCTTTGGAGGGGGGAGAGGCACTCTGATTTTTAGAATTTTCAGCTTTTCTGCTCTGTTTTTTCCCCATCTTTGTGGTTTTATCTACCTTTGTTCTTTGATGATGGTGACGTACAGATGGGGTTTTGGTGTGGATGTCCTTTCTGTTTGTTAGTTTTCCTTCTAACAGCCAGGACCCTCAGCTGCAGGTCTGTTGGAGTTTGCTTGAGGTACACTCCAGACCCTGTTTGCCTGGGTATAAGCAGCGGAGGCTGCAGAAGAGTGAATATTGCTGAACAGTGAATGTTGCTGCCTGATCGTTCCTCTGGAAGCTTTGTCTTAGAGGGGTACCCGGCCATGTGAAGTGTCAGTCTGCCCCTACTGGGAGGTGCCTCCTGGTTAGGCTACTCGGGGGTCAGGGACCCACTTGAGGAGGCAATCTGTCCATTCTCAGATCTCAACTTCCGTGCTAGGAGAACCACTACTCTCTTCAAAGCTATCAGACAGGGACATTTTAATCTGCAGAGGTTTCTGCTGCCTTTTGTTTGGCTATGCCCTGTCCCCAGAGGTGGAGTCTACAGAGGCAGGCAGGCCTCTTTGAGGTGCGGTGGGCTCCACCCAGTTCGAGCTTCCCGCCTGCTTTGTTTACCTACTCAAGCCTCAGCAATGGCGGGTGCCCCTCCCCCAGCCTCACTGCTGCCTTGCAGTTAGATCTTGGACTCCTGTGCTAGCAATGAGGGAGGCCCCCTGGGCATGGGACCCTCCGAGCCAGGCGCAGGATATAATCTCCTGGTGTGCCATTTGCTAAGACCCTTGGTAAAGCAAAGTATTAGGGTGGCAGTGACCCGATTTTCCAGGTGCTGTGTGTCACGATTTCCCTTGGCTAGGAAAGGGAATTCCCTTACCCCTTGTGCTTCCTGGGTGAGGGGATGCCTTGCCCTGCTTCAGCTCTCGCTCGGTGGGCTGCACCCACTGTCCTGCACCCACTGTCCGACATACCCCAGTGAGATGAACCCAGTACCTCAGTTGGAAATGCAGAAATCACCCGTCTTCTGTGTTGCTCACGCTGGGAGCTGTAGCCTGGAGCTGTTCCTATTCAGCCATCTTGGAACTGCCTGAAAATATACATTTTATTTTATTATTTCTTTAAAAATAAATTCCTCACTTTTTTTTTTTAACTAGAGACAGGATCTCACCCTGTTGCCCAGGCTGGAGTGCAGTAGTTCAGTCATAACTCACTGTAGTCTCAAAATTGTGGGTTCAGGGGATCCTCCTACTTCAGTTTTCCAAGTAGCCAAGGACTATAGGCATGCAGCACCATGTCCAGCTAATTTTTTTTTTTTTTTTTGAGATGGAGTTTTGCTCTTGTTGCCCAGGCTGGAGTGTAGTGGTGTGATCTCAGCTCACTGAAACTTCTGCCTCCCGGGTTCAAGTGATTCTTCTGCCTCAGCCTCCTGAATTGCTGGGATTACAGACATGCGCCACCACACCTGGCTAATTTTGTGCTTTTAGTAGAAACAGGGTTTCTCCATGTTGGTCAGGCTGGTCTTGAACTCCCTACCTCAGGTGATCTGCCTGCCTTGGCCTCCCCGGCTAATTTTTTATTTTAATTTTTTGTAAAGATGGTCTCACTATGTTGCCCAGGCTGGTCTAGAACTCCAGGGCTCAAGAAATCCTTCCACCTTGACCTCCCAAAGTGCTGGGAATACAGGCGGGAGCGACCACATCTGGCTCATTTTATAGACTTCTAAAAGGTCTGAAATGTGATAGAGGAGAGATTAACTGTCATATATAAAGTAAATATTCAGTGAGGATGATAACTATGGCCAACACCATAGTGTGTCAGGCATTGCACTAAGCACTTGTGTTAGTGTCAGGCATTGCACTAAGCACTTATCTTAACCATGTGTCAGGCATTGCACTAAGCACTTGTCTCATTTAATCCTTGTTACTTTCCTATGAAGTGGGAACTCTTATTGTCCAGTCCACAGGGAAACTGAGGCATTGAGGTTAATTGTTTAAGATTATATACCTCATAAGAAGCAAAGCTGAGAATTGAACCCAGAGTCTAAATCCAGAGGCCCACACTTTTTGTCTACTAAAAAAAAATTCAAACATACACAATAGAACAGAGAAATAAGCCTCTATTCCTTAGTTTCTAACAATTAATTGTGGTTAGTCTTGGTTCATTTATTTCTCACTTTCCCCCTACACCCCACCTACCCACTGAATTACTTTAAAATCAGTTCAACATCTTGGTTGTAATACTTCAGTGCATCAGTGTATATTGGAGTGATAAAATAACCAGAGAGTGTGTGTGTGTGTGTGTGTGTGTGTATGAATATATATATATATTTATATTTAGACAAGGTCTCACTCTGTCACCCAGGCTGGAGTACAGTGGCGTGAACATGGCTCACTGCAATTCCAACCTCCTGGGCTCAAGTGATCCCCCAACCTCTGTTTCCCAAGTAGCTGGGACTACAGGCATGTGCCACTGGTCCAGGTAATTTTTTTATTTTGTAGAGACGAGGTCTTGCCATGTTGCCCAGGCTGGTCCCAAACTCCTGGGCGCAAGTGATCCTCCCACCTCGGCCTCTCAAAGTGTTGGGATTACAGGTGTGAGCCACCATGCCTACCCCATAATATTTTTAAAACCTTAATAATTAAAAATCACACCTTAATATCATGTAATATCCAGCCAGTGTTTGAACTTCCCCAAGTGTCTCATAAATATCTTTTTTTTTTTTTTTTTCTGAGACAGGGTCTCACTTTGTCACCCAGGCTGGAGTGCAGTGGCAAGATCTTGGCTCACTGCAGCCTCAACCTCCTGGGCTCAAGTGATTCTGCTTCAGCCCCTCAAGTTGCTGGGACTACAGATGCGCACCACCATGCCAGCTAAATTTATGTATTTTTTGTAGAGAGAGAGCTTCACCATGTAGCCCAGGCTGGTCTTGAACTCCTGAGTTCAAACTATCCACCCTCCTTGGCCTCCCAAGGTGGTAGGATTACAAGTGTAAGCCTCTGTGCCCAGTCCCCAGTGTCTCATAAATATATATTTTTTATGTTGAGTTATTTGAATCAGGTTCTATAGTCTATTTATTGCCTTTGACTAATATGTCTCTTAAATGTTCCCTTAAATATTTAAAAATATATGCAGGTCCTCCTTCCTCTTCTTTTTTTTTGTTTGATGTTTGTTAGAAAAAACTGGTTACTTTTTCAACATAGATTTGCAGATTTTGGGTTTTGTTTCCATGACGTCCTGTAACATACTCCTCTAGCCTCCATATTTCCTGAAAATTATAGTTACAGCTGAACCTTGATTAAATTCAAGGTCAATTTTTTTTTTTTTTTGAGACAGCATCTCACTGTCGCCCAGGCTAGGGTGCAGTGGCGTGATCTCGGCTCACTGCAAACTCCGCCTCCCAGGTTCACGCCATTCTCCTGCCTCAGCCTCCCCAGTAGCTGGGACTACAGGTGCCCACCACTCTGCCCAGCTAATTTTTTAGTAGAGACCGGGTTTCACTGTGTGAGCCAGGGTGGTCTCGATCTCCTAACCTTGTGATCTGCCCACCTTGGCCTCCCAAAGTGCTGGGATTATAGGTGAGAGCCACTGTAATCAATTTTGTAAAGTTAAAAATATTTCATAGGCTTGGCACGGTGGCTCACAGTAATTCCAGCACTTTGGGAGGCCAAGGGGGGCAGATCACTTGAGGTCAGAAGTTTGAGACCAGCCTGGCCAACATGGTAAAATCCTGTCTCTACTAAAAATACAACAGTTAGCCAGGCATGGTAGCGTAGGCCTGTAGTCCCAGCTACTTGGGAGGCTGAAGCAGGAGAATCACTTGAACCCAGTAGGCAGAGGTTGCAGTGAGCCGAAATCACACCACTGCACTCCAGCCTGGGCAACAGAGCAAGACTCTGTCTAATCAAAACAAAACAAAACAAAAACCCAAAAAGCTTCATAGATAGTGTGCATACTTCATGTTAATCTCATTAGAGGCACATAAATTTAGTTCTTGTTCAGCCCAACAAGATAAAGAGTATCTCTGTGTTCTTATAAAGACATTTTTAAATCAGTCTTCTGAAAATAGATTAATAAAATATTAAAATCACCGAGGGTCACTATGGAACAAAGAAATCCTAATTTAAAGAGGAAATAGTGGCCCTTGATCAAACTATTTAATATGGCCTTAGTAGAATTAGCTGTATTTAGGTCAAGTCAGACTTTATTGTGAAATGTAATAGTTGGCTGCATTCTCTTCATTTTAATCAAAGAAACTTAAATGGCTTCTTTTCTTCCACATGTCATATCCTTGACAAGATGGGCAGTATCACTAAGGGGCCTGGCTTTCTATCACGTGATGCTAGGAACTATAAACTTGTACTTAACTGTTCTCCTAGTTTCTCTTTTATCTGTGTATCTTTGCCATTCTGTTTTCTCAATGAGTAGTACATTCTCTCCCATTCAGGTACCTTAATGGTCTCTATTTTATTTTATTGTTGTATAATACCACATACTTATTTTTTAGTTTCTGAAGATTAGTAATCCAGGAGTGCTTAGCTGGATAGTTCTGTCTCTGGTTCTCTCATGAGGTTGGAGTCAAGCCATCAGCTAAAGCGGCAGTCATCTGGACTACATTGGGGCTGAAGACCGTGATGCCAAGCTCACTCATGTGGCCTTTGGTAAAAGGCCTCAGTTCTGTGCCATATGGACCTCTCCATAGGGCCTCATGACATGTAAGCTGGCTTTCCTCAGCACAGATGACCCAAGCAAGAGAGATAGCAGCAAGATAGAAGCCAGTGTCTTTTATAACGAACCTCAGAAGTGACATAGCATCATGTCTATAATACCATATTGGTCAACTATTGTACAATAAGTGATTACTCAAGGGTATAAATACTAGAAAGCAGAGATTATGGGGACCCATCTTAAAGGCTGGCTTCCACAAACTTAGGTGTAAAATTCTTTTTTTTTTTTTTTTTTTTTTTTGAGACGGAGTCTCGCTCTGTCGCCCAGGCTGGAGTGCAGTGGCCGGATCTCAGCTCACTGCAAGCTCCGCCTCCTGGGTTCACGCCATTCTCCCGCCTCAGCCTCCCGAGTAGCTGGGACCACAGGCGCCCGCCACCTCGCCCGGCTAATTTTTTGTATTTTTTAGTAGAGACGGGGTTTCACCGTGTTAGCCAGCATGGTCTCGATCTTCTGACCTCGTGATCCGCCCGTCTCGGCCTCCCAAAGTGCTGGGATTACAGGCTTGAGCCACCGCGCCCGGCCAGGTGTAAAATTCTTAACACAATTTTAGCAAATAGAATTCAACAATATATTAAATGGATAATATAACAAAGGGGTGTAGCCTAGGAATGCATGGTTGTCTTAATATTTGAAAATTAATAAGCAGAATTCAATATATTAACAGACAAAAAGACAAATTATAGATTTAGAAAATACATTTCACAAAATCCAACATCCTTTCCTCATAAAATTTTAGTCTCATGACACTAGGAATAGAAGGAATAGATGTGATAAACAAAGGTCATGTTTGCAAAAGCTACATTTTACTATCACACTTAATGGTGAAGGACTGTATATTTCCCCCAAAAAGTCAGGAACGAGGCAATATGTTCTTTTTTACTACCTCTATTCGATGTTGTGTAGAAGTTCTACCCAGTGCAATAAGGCAAGAAAAACATATAGGTATCCACATTGCAAAGGAAGAAATAAACCTGTCTATTTGAAGATGACATGATTATCTTCCTAGAAAATCCTGTGGGATCTGCATAAAAGTTATCAGCTAATAAGTTTAACAAGGTTGTAGGACACAAGATCAACATACAAAAATCATTTGTATTTCTATATTCTAGCAACAAAGAATTAGACATTAAAATTTAGAAAATCAACATCATTTATAGTAATGTTAAAACATGAAATGCTTATGGGTAAATCTGGCTAATATGTGAAGGACCTGTACATTGAAAAGTACAAAACTTCGCTGAGTAAAATTACAGAGGCAGATCAGAAGATTTGTGTTAAGATGTCAGTTCTCCTCAAAATGATCTATAGATGACAAGGTAGACAAATATATCAATGACACAGAATAGATAATCTAGAAATAAACTAATCTAGAAATAGACAATACATATATTGTCAGTTTGAGGCTGGGTGTGGTGACTCATGCCTGTAATCTCAACATTTTGGGAGGCAGAGGTGGGAGGATCACTTGAAGCCAGGACTTTGAGATCTGCTTGGTCAACATAATGAGACCCCATCTCAGAAGGAAGGAGGGAGGGAGGGAGGGAAGGAAGGAAGGAAGGAAGGAAGGAGGGAGGGAGGGAGGGAGGGAAGGAAGGAAGGAAGGAAGGAAGGAAGGAAGGAAGGAAGGAAGGAAGGAAGGAAGGAAGGAAGGAAGGAAGGAAATTGTCAATTCATTTTCAACTAAGGTGCAGAGGCATTTCAATGGAGAAAAACAGGATTTTCAACAAATGGTGCTGAAACAATTAGATATCCACCTTCAAGAAAGTAAACTTTTATACATACCTTGCACCAAATATAAAAATTAATTTGAAATAAATCATAGACCTAAATGTAAAATGTAAAACTATATAAAACTTCTAGAATAGGCTGGGCATGGTGGCTCACACCTGTAATCCCAGCACTTTGGGAGGCCGAGGAGGGCGGATCATGAAGTCAGGAGATCAAGACCATCCTGGCTAACATGGTTAAACCCCGTCTCTACTAAAAAAGTACAAAAATTAGCCTGACGTGGTGGCATGCACCTGTAGTCCCAGCTACTCGGGAGGCTGAGGCAGGATAATTGCCTGAACCTGGGAGGGGGAGGTTGCAGAGAACCAAGATCATGCCACTGCACTCCAGCCTGAGCTACAGACTGAGACTCTGTCTCAAATAAATAAATTAAAAAAAAAAAAAAATAGAAGATTTGAATAGGTACTTCAATAAAGAAGGTAAGCTGATAGCAAATGAGCATACAAAAAGATGCTAAACATCATTAGGGAAATGGAAATGCAAACCATGATAATGAGGTACCCTGACACATCTATTAAAATGTGTAGAATTAAAAGGACTCATCATGCAAGGCGTTGACCAGGATACAGAACTCTCACAGATTGTTGGTGCCAAGATAAAATGGCATAGCCACGTTGAAAAGAAGTTTGGCAGTTCCTTAAAAGTTAAATATAAATTTGGCAGCTGGGCGTGGTGGCTCATGCCTGTAATCCCAGCACTTTGGGAGGCTGAGGCTGGTAGATCACCTGAGGTCAGGAGTTCGAGACCAGTCTGGCCAACATGGCGAAACCCCATCTCTACTAAAAATACAACAAAATTAGCTAGGCATAGTGGTGCATGCCTGTAATTCCAGCTACTCGAGAGGCTGAGGCAGGAGAATTGCTTGAACCTGCGAAGTGGAGGTTGCAGTGGGCATAGATTGCGGCACTGCACTCCAGCCTGGGTGAGAGTGAGACTCTTTGAAAAAAAAAAAATTGTTTTTGCATATTGTCTAGCAATAATATTGGGAGAAAGAAGCCAGGCACAAAAAAGTATCCACTTTATTATTCCATATATATGATGATTAAGAATCAGCAAAACTAATCTGTGATGGAAAAGGTCAGAATAGTCAAGTTCTATGGAAGGGGTATGTATCTATTGAGGGAGGACCACAAGGGAGCCTCCCGAGTGCTGGATTTATCTATATTTTTATCAGTTGTGGCTACAGATACATTTCTAAAAATTAGGCTGAACACTTAAAATTTGATTTACTCTTTAGTGTTATACCTCAATTAAAAAGAAAAAAGCATCTTAATCTCCTATGCATTTTGAAGTTTGAAAATATATTTTAAAATAATTCATTGATTTAAGAGGGAGTTTAAATAACTTATTCAAGACTTCATAACTAGTAGATAGTGAGTGAGGATTAAAATCCAGGTCTGTCTGGCTCTGAGATCCCTGCTTTGAATTATTAGGTTGGTGCAAAAGTAATTGTGGTTTTTGCCATTGAAAGTAATGGCGAAATACTACCGTTGTTGCAGTTAATACTATGCTATGCTGCTTCCCACCACACCTTCTAATCCCAACAACATTCTGAAAAATGCTGTACATACTAACCATGACTTTTGAAAGAGTAAACGAATAAAATAGTTGGGTTTCTAATTTTTAAGCTGTCAGAATTGAGGAGCAGTGGAAAAAAGCTAAGAATGAAGAGAGAGCAAATATTTTTAGTGAATTTCACAATTAGCAGTTTGAGAAAAAGGCCTATTGGTATGAGATGGTTCAGCCTGTGGTATCCGAGGAGGAAGTGTCAAAAGCACAAAGAGAGAGTGCCAGATGGTGATCGTGGCCAGATGGCTGTCGCCAGGGTCATGCGCAAGCTAGTGAGAATTAAGAAGAATCTTATACAATAAGCTTATGCAACACCGGCCCAAAGCCAATTATTGTTCTTGGACTTAGGGTATGTTTCCTTTTTATTTATAGGAAAGTGTATCTTTGTATGTGTGTGTTTGTATATGGGGGGTTGTGTTTGCAAGGGATGGCAAAGAGCAGTCCTGGGAATAATGAATCAACATTTGAGAGCAGAGTTGGGCTATAATTAGGTGAGTGTAATTGTTTCAGTGGAAAAGTTTTTCTCACACTCTTTCCCTTCCCTTTAGTGTATTATCAGAACATATTGAAGGGCAGTGATTTGGCAGGCTGAATTTGGCACTGCTCAGATAGCCTCAGCAAAGGGCCTGAGGACACTAAATTCTATCCAATCTCATTTACTGAGCTGTTGGGCAATGGAATGGTGCTCTTGATAACTTGCTTCCAGGGGGTGAGAAGCAAAATACCAAAACTTACAGTTCCTGTGTTGGGTTGCAGGTGGAAGTTGAGAGCTCTACTCCTGTAGAACAGAGTTGTAAGACTAACTGCTTTGCTTATTGGCCTATTCTCAATCAGAGACAAGAGTATCCAAATAGTGATCAAATTAAAGGCCCACAGTACTCTTTGGTTAACATTTATTAGTCAAAAGCTATTTTTGTCTCACTCTTCTATCCTTGTATCCAAATTTGGTTGGCCTTCCAAAAATGACACTCCAAGGTCTTGTTTCTGAAACTGTCTGGAGTCCTCTGGAATGGAATGCAGCAGCAGCCCTCAGCCCCACTGCCTGTCCTACCCTAATCTGCCCTGCTATCAGGGGTGGCATAATTTGAGGGTAATGATGAGCTAATATCTGAAGCCCTGGAGCAGAATGTATTTGCTTAAGCCGGGTTTTTTGGCTTGATTTTTCACTTATTTTTTAAGTGTATTTTAGGCTAGTTCCTGTGAGTCAGCTGCCTTCCTGGGGGCCTTGTCCCAGCTGGGCATGGTTACTGTTTTTTGTAGATTTTCCCGCAGGGCTATTTCTGTGCAGTAGAGGGCAGTATTTTCAAATGCTCAGGTATTAGCGCCTCTGCCTTAGGAGAATGTTTAACCCAGATCCAAGTTACACAGGGTTGAGTAAAAGCCCACCTGCTTGACCATCTGAGAGATGCTAACATCATCCATACCCCGATCCTCTGTGTCCTACCAGCAGATGAAGGGCACCCAGGTTCATTAATAGAAACTTGGAAATGCAGAGAAATAGCAAATTTAAAGTGACCTCTTTTAGAATACAGCTGCTATTAATGTTTCTGTGTATTTTTCTCTTAGGTATTTCTTTTCTATGTACCTTAAAGAGTGTTTAAATAGCCGGGCGCGGTGGCTCACGCCTGTAATCCCAGCACTTTGGGAGGCCGAGGCGGGCAGATCACCTGAGGTCAGCAGTTCAAGACCAGCCTGACCAACATGGAGAAATCCCGTCTTTATTAAAAATACAAAATTAGCTGGGATGGTGGCTCATGCCTGTAATCCCAGCTACTCGGGAGGCTGAGGCAGGAGAATCGCCTGAACCCGGGAGGCGGAGGTTGCGGTGAGCCGAGATCGCGCCATTGCACTCTAGCCTGGGCAACAAGAGTGAAACTCCGTCTCAAAAAAAAAAAAAAAAAAAGTGTTTAAATAATTAACACTCTAGCAAAAACATTTCCTCATATTGTGTAATTAATATTTATAAGTCTACTTTTTATTTGCCAAATCATATTTCTTAGGGTGGATTTGTTAACCTTTTACTTAGTGTTGAACATGAAATTTTTTTCTTCCAGCTTTTTGATAATATAAATAATGTTATGACAAATATTTTTTAATAAGAGGCTTTCCATATTTATGTTTCCTGAGTATGGATTCCCAGACATAGAATTATTTCGTCAAAGGATATAAATATTCTAAAAGCTCTGATTACTATTTTTTTTTTTTTTTGCATTGCTAGGGAATTTTGCTAATTTATACTTGTGTCTTAGCTTTTTTATTGCTGCCATAACAAATTACGACAAACTTAGTGGTTTAAACTACACAAACTTATTATCTTATATTTCTGCAGATCAGAAGTCTGTTACAGGTCCCATCAGCCTAAAATCAGGTTGTTGTCAGGGCTGAGTTTCTTCGCATAGGCTCTAGGGAAGAATCCACTTTTTTTTTTTTTTTCTCATTCAGATGGCAGCATGGAGTTCTGTGGGGTTGTGGGCCTGAGGCTCCTGTTTCCTTGTTGGCTGTTAGCTGGGGCTGTCCTTAGCTCCCCCACACCTCTCTCTGGTCCTTACAGTTGGCGCCTACATCTCAGAACCAGACTGAGAGTGGAATCCTTCTCATGCTGCCATTTTCAGACTCATTCTGTTGCGTTTGGTTGTTGTATCTCTCTGACCCAGCCAGAAAGGTTCTATATTTTTAAGGGCTCATGGGATTAGACAGGACCACTCAGATAACCAACAATAATCTTCCTCTCTCAGGGTCCTTATGCTTAATCCTATCAGCAGAGTCCCTGTTGCCATGCAAGGTAACATATTCTCAGGTTCTGGGATTAGGGCATGGATAACTCTGGGGGCCATTATTCTTCCTACCCCACCAACAATACACAATTTTTTATTTCACCAAATCTTAACCTCACCAGATATTATAAACACTTGTGTAATAGTTTGATAGATAAAAAGTATCTTATTTAAACATGTATTTTCGTTTAGTTCTGAAGATGAACATTTTTTGTACTTTACAGTTACTTTTGTTTATATGTCTTTCTTGTTGGCAGGAGAAACATATCTTTTCTGTCATTTCCCTGCCAGTTCAACTTATTGCTTGGACTTTAATACATTTTTTCTTCTTGAAATCACATTTGCCTCTTTTTTGTTTATTCTTCATTTGCTTCAATCATCCTCAAGCAATGTCCCACAAAAGGAGAATGAGAATCAAATTTCCCAAGTTCTTAGAAACTTTATTCTCATATTTGATAGATATTTTGACAGGGTAGATACTTTTAAGTTTAGGAGAATTTTTCTTTAGGAGTTTAATGGTCTCGCTTCATTGGCTTCAAACATCCATTATTGTTCATGAAAAGCCTGATGCTAGTCTGATTCCTATTTGTAGGTAAACTATTTTTTCCTTCTCTGGAAGGCTTAAGAATCTTTTCTGTATCTTGGGACACATAAAATTTCACAATGATATTCCTAACAGAGAGTATGTACTCTGATAGCCCCCCTTCTTTTTCTGATAGGTTCTTCTGATATTAACTAATTAATGTAAATCTTTTTATTATGGAAAATTTAGAGCACATACAAAAGAAGACAAAATAGTGTAATAAACCTACATATATTATGTATCACTCACCCAACCTCTATCATGGTCAATTTATTGTCAGTCTTGTTTCATCTCAACCATTTGCTGTTCTTACCAACCCAGTACCTTTTTTTTTTTTTTTTTTTTTTTTTAGATAGGGTCTCACTCTGTCACCCAGGCTGGAGTGCAGTGGTTTGATCTTGGCTCACTGCAACCTCCGCCTCCCGGATTCAAGCGATTCTCCTGCCTCAGCCTACTGAGTAGCTGGGATTAGCAATTAATTATTTCAGTTTTAAGAACTCTGGTAATATCTTAACTTCTTCTTCATTATGAAGGATAGTTTTGCTGACATGGAATTCTCGATTGACGTTCTTTTTCTTTCAGCACCTTGAATATGTTATACCATTGCCTTCTGACCTCCATGGTATCTGATGAGAAGTCAGTATTTAATTTTTTTAAGGGTCTTTTTTATCATGCATGCTTTTTTTTTTTTTTTCCTTCTTAAGGAGTTTCACTCTTGTTGCCCAAGCTGGAGTGGAATGGGGCAATCTTGGCTCTCCACAATCTCCACCTCCCTGGTTCAAGCAATTCTCCTGCCTCAGCCTTCTGAGCAGCTGAAATCATTTTTTTCATGATGCTTTCAAGATTATCATATAAAATTATCATTTAATAATTTGACTATAATGAGTCTAGGTTTAGATCTTTTAAATTTATTCTACTTGGAGTTCATTGAGCTTCTTTGCTGTGAAGAATAATATTTTTAATTAAATATCAAATTTTCTTGGGCATTATTTTCTTATGTATTCTTCCTGCTCTATTTTCTCTCTTCTTTCAGGACTCCCATTATACATATGCTGGTATGCTTGATGGTATCCCATAGGCCACCATTTATAATAGCTTATTTTAGGTCTTTGACTTCTAAGTTTGATATCTGGGGTTTCTCAAGGACAATTTTTGTTACCTATTTGTTTCTCTTGTGGGAGCCATACTTTCCTTCTTGTAAGCATGTTTCTTTTCTTTTTTTTAAACTGGACAATTTGAATGATACATTGTGGCAATCCTGAAAATCAGGTTTTCCCTCTCCTCAGAGCTTGTTGTTGCTGTTTGTATATTTAGTGACTTTTCTTGATTAATTTTGCAGTCTGAACTCTTTGCATGTGCAGCCACTGAAATTTCAGCTATGGTAACTTAGTGGTCAGCCAATGATTGGACAGATTTTCTTAAATATTTTGAACCAAAAATTCTCCACTCTTTGCTGAGGGGTTCTCTGTGTGTTTTGGGGTGCACCTTCAATGCATTGGCCAGAAATTTACAACTGTTTTTTTGTCTTCACTTTCTGCTTCCACAGAACCTAAAGGTCAGACAGAGGTGAGAACATAGGTCCTTTTCAGGTCTTTTCTGGACAGACTCATGGACTTGTATGTGTTTATGGCCTTCTAGATTATCAAGAATATGTTGGAACTTTTCAAAGTCCTCTATGGATGTATAAATATCCAGCTTTTTCTTTTCAGTTTTTTGGCCAACTTCTTGCTTGCCCCAACTGGTATTGCTGCTCTAGGCCACTGCAGTTTTAAACCATTGCCACTGATTGTTTTTGACAAACATCTTGGGGATAAGGCTTTTTACTAAGTGAGATCTGAATCAGGTTAAATAGAGACAAGTCTTGAGGGGAGACAGGTAGAATAGTAATAATTTTCTGGGGATAGTATTTTAGGGGAGCTCCAAACCTTCTTCTGCCTCTCATGGCTGATAAGTGGCTGGTTTTTTTGTTTTTTTGTTTTGTTTTGTTTTCCAAGCTATCTTGTTTTTGAGGCTGCTGTAGAGCTGGGTAGAAGGGGATGAAAATAGAGCAAGTTAAAACTTAATAAAGCTCATTGTTTTTACCTAGTTTCAGCTGTTTTTCTTTAATAAATTCTCCTCAGATTGTTGCAAGCCTTTAGTTAACATTCAGAATTCTAAATAAGTTTATTTTGATAATTTCTTCAGTGTTCTTTTTGTTTTGTGGAGGAATAGGTTTTCAGAGGTGTTTACTCCAGCATCCTGGAGGTGCTTCTCCTTTTGGTGACATTTAAATGCAATCTCAGGTGGAGGGAGGTAAAAATGCATGTAAATATGATATCCTGAAATGACTAATTTTTAAAAACTGAATTTTCATGTTTCTTTTCTTCCTGTGAGATACTGGCTACAACACATCTTACACAGGCAAATTATTTTATAATTATGGTCCAAGGTTTGCAAACATGGGGTGTTAGCTTAAAAAAGAACACATCTCATGATGTATTCTGAAAAAAAAAAAGTTAGTGGATGGTCATACACCCATATGCCCTTTTATCAAAGGATGCCATTTAGAATATACAAATATTTTTCTCTCTTGACAATTTTTTTGATCACAAACAGGAATTATCATTATAGGGTTTTATTTTTATTGGTGGACAAAACCAAGCATCAAAATTTTATTGTTCAGATTAATTATAACCAATGGTTATCTGAGAACTGTGATTCTTTTAACCTTTGTTTATCCTACTTGATTTAGGTGAATGAACCAAAAAGGATTTAATAAGTGATGAAGTTGGACCCAGCACTTTACTATACCCTTGTAGGAATACAAGAGATGAGGCCCAGAGGCGCCAGTCTTTGCTGTCTTTTAAAAATCTCCTAACATATTCTGTATTTTCTTATTCCTCATGCTTTTCAGAATATTCTCTACAGAAAAAAGCTGTTTAACTTATGAAGAAAAACTCTACATAGTATTTACAGATTAGCCCTTGACTGAAAGCATAATAAAAATATCAATTTTCAGTTGGCAGATCAAATAAAAGTTCTATTTTCGACACTTTTCCTTATGTTTTTCAAATATGCAACTAAAATTGTGATGATAGTTTCACATTTCCATAATCCATTTCTTTCTTTTTTTATATTGGATCTGTTTAGGTCCCCAAACCCAGAATACCAATTTTATTTTCATCTGATTCCTCTTTTTTTCATGAAAACTGCAAATTAAGTCCTTTTATTTTATTCCAAAAACCAGCTTCCTTTCATTCCTCCATCCCTGGTTTCTCAAATAATTGCTCCTTTGTGAAGAACCAAACAATAGCAAACCACTGGTAATCTGTTACTGGTTTAAATCCTATATTTAACCAGCAAATTGTTTAATCAGAAACATAATCTGACCTATTGGGTAACCAAATTTTGTTTAATATATCTGAGAATAATACATTCTCATTTAGCTTTCCATACACAATGGAGGATTTTTAGTATAAAATTGGATGCACCAAAATTATATCATTTGATAATATATGAAAGTGGAAAATTAGAAGTTTAACCAAGATTTGACTTTTGTTTTTATCATTCCACAGAAGAAATGGTACCCTTTTCTACTCCCCTCCCCCTCTTTTTTTGGGAAGCTCAGAATTCTTCATTATTGCCAAATGTACATTTTGGATATGCTCATGATTATATAATATTGTGTTTCAGAATTGAATACTTTGTGGGTTCTTTCTAGAGACACTGTCTTTTAAACTAATTCCAAAGTAGAAATAAAAATGCTGGAGATTTGGGATTTTGAGATAGGAGCCCAGTTCAATGCAGTTGCTCCTGGGCAGTCTTCATCCCTTACCTTGGACGGGTCTCTCTTTTATTCTATTAACCCTTTGATAAATCACTTCAGATTTCGAGCAACTTGTTGGGTTCTTTTTACAGCATTTTCTATGAGATGGTTGCTCTACACTGGATTGAGAAACAAGGTACCTGAGTTTTCATCCAACCTAGTTATTAACTAGAGTAACTTGAGGCCAGTCATTTATTTTTGAGGCTGTTTCTTTCTCTGTAGAATGGAGCAGAGAGTGTGTATGTGTTGGAAGGGGGAAGGTGTTGGGCTCAATGAGCTTCAAGACTTCTTTAGGCTCTTAATTTATATTTTTCTGTGGCTCAAAGCAGAAATATTTCTGGTTATCCAATAGAAGCCTTAATTTATCTAGTGCTTTTGACTTTTCCTGATTTCCTGATAGTCATCATCTTTCTATATATTTCCACATGTATATTTATGTTTAATATATATGTATACACACATATGTGTATGTATACATATTCTGTCTTCTATATTCTAGCTATTGAGTGGTTAATATGAAGCAGATACTATGGTAACAGCTTTACATTTATAAACTCATGTAATCCTCACAATAATCACCCAGGATATGTATCAGGAAAAAGAGGCACAGAGAGGTTAAATAACTTGCTCAAGATCACCCTGATAGCAAGTAGCTGAACTATGATTAAAACTCAAGTAGCCAAGAACCAGAATCGTGTTCTTAATCATTGCACTATACCTTATACTTCTGTGTAAGAATCCTATGTTCCATCTTAATGTAGCTTCAAGCTGCTATCTTTTTATTCTTTGCCTTTCACTGTAAAATTGTATAAACTATTATTTCTCACTCACTGTTTCTCCATTCCTGTACATGCTAATTTCTCAACACCTTACAAACTGGCTCCTCCTTTTCATTATCAAGGATCGTAGCACCTAGTTCAGCATCTCTCTCTTCCGCATCCTTTTGTTATAGTCTCTGACTACAAGTAGATATTTGATTCTCCTTTTTGCTCTACTTATCAACACTAAATGCCTTCCTCTCTTCTTTGCTTCAGCTGCACACAGGTACCAGTGTTTGGGAGCTTGTCACCATTTGTTTTGTTTGTACAACATGGTCTGCACTTTCTGGCCTTGACATCTTTGCTGACTTGGTTCTCTTTACCAGGAATTCCAAGTTGTATTTGTTCTTCAAGACCTGGCAAAATGTGATTTTCTCTATGGATGGATGGATCTCACTTTGTGATCCATCCAACAAGAAGTCCTCTCATCTTCCTCTAAAATCCTGTAACACTTGATCTAGATCTCACCGATGACATCCATTTTTTTAAAAAGGTTTTATTTATTTATTTATTTAACCATGTATTATAGTTATTCTAGCATGGGTTGAACTACTACTATGGGCTGTAGATTCTGGGGATACAAAGTGAAGACATAATTCCAACTTTCAAGAAGTTTTGAGGCAGGTGGAAGATATATTTATTTAAATATTCAACATGAAGACGAGGAAGAAGGGGTGAAAGGGCCATGCCAATTAGGGGTCCTGCAACTGACAATGTACTGCAAATGTGACTCTTCAGGGGCTTTGCTGGAGAGACTGATGGGTTCTGGGGAATTATTATCCTCTGCAACTGCACAGAAGATCTTTCTTTTCTTTCTCTGGGGAAATTTCTGGCAGAGGCACTTGAGGCCTGCTGTAATCATTTAGGAGAGTAACTGTTAGTAGTTTCTGGGTGAGAGCAGATAACGATTGAGAGGGTATTCAGATACTCTGATGAAAGTAGATCTGGGTAGGGTTGAAGGAAATTGTAGATGGGAGCCTGGAGTAAGCAGGAGACCACTAAGGTTAGGTTAGTTAGTTAGGTTAGCTAAGCATACATTTAAGAAAAATAATTCTAATTATAATGGTAATAAGGCCAATATTAATTGAAGATTTACTATCTTTAGCACTATTCTAAACTCTCCAAGTATATGAACTCATTTATACCTTTCAACATTTCCACAGATTAAATACTATTAATATCCCTATTTTGCAGATGAGAAAACTGAAATACAGAAAATTTAGGCCGTGGATGGAAGGGCTTCCTTTTTAGTTATGTTGTATGGGATCCTAGAAAGAAAACTTATTTTGCTGGTTGTGAGAATCTTGGAGAAATCTTGCCAAGATTCTCGTGGTCAGTAAGTGGCAGAACATGGATTAAAGTTCTGTAATTGTGACTTTTTTTTTTTTTTTTTTTTTTGAGATGGAGTCTCGCTCTGTCGCCCAGGCTGGAGTGCAGTGGCACAATCTTGGCTCACTGCAACCTCTGCCTCCCGGGTTCAAGTGATTCTCCTGCCTCAGCCTCCCGAGTAGCTGGAATTACAGGTGCCCGCTCCCAGACCCAGCTAATTTTTGTATTTTTAGTAGAGACGGGGTTTCACCATGTTGGCCAGGCTGGTCTCGAACTCCCAATCTCAGGTGATCACCCACCTTGGCCTCCCAAATGCTGGGATTACGACGTGAGTCACTGCTCCAGGCCTGTAATTCTGACTTCTTATCCTACGGTCACACTGTTCATGTCCCTGATTCGTGAGTTCTTCTTGCTGATGGTGAAGTAAGGAAACTTCCCAGTGTAACACAGCCACCAGCTTTTTTTCCTCCCTGGTCAGGATGCATTGGCAGGTAGAAGAGCTGGGTGGAGTTTTGGGAGGCAGAGAAGGGAAAGAAAAGTAGGATCCAGAGATAGAGGATACCCTGAGCCCCATCAGGAAAGTATTAGGACCAAGCTGACCCTTAGTTTGGGTTCTTCCATCCCTGGGAGTCTCAGGTTACTGGCATAAGGTTGGCCCTCCCTGATCACTGCTGGAATTTTAGGCCACATGAGTACCATGTTTCTCCTCTAGCCATCATGCCTCACCCTTCAGTGGCAGAGGTAGATCAGGGTGAATGATGTCTGAAACTCTCCATTCCTCAATGTAAAAATCATATTCTCTCCACCCATGGAGGAATAACTTGTTTGAAGGACAAGGATCAAAGCTCATTGCTAGCCTTAGTCTGGGATGAGACTTTTTTAAAGGATGGATACAGTGTTGCCTGTCAAGACCCAAAGTTCCCATCCCCTCCACATGCTGATGTCCCACTGTTTCCATCATGCTACCTGCATGCCTCTACTTCATCCTTTAGCAATTTATCTTTCTCTACTATGAGATTTAGATATCTGCTGCTGCATTAGCTATAGTTCCTTCAACTTATTGGAGCTTATTGGAGTAAGAACTGCTGAAAGAGCTGGACACCCATGGTCCACTGCATTTTCCCACTTGGTTCTTTTTATTCTTCCTTCCACAATGGCCCTGAAAGCTCAAGGAACTTTTGTGTTCATATCTCCCCAACTGACTCCTAAAGGTGACTTCCAGGACAGGCAAGGGATATTCTCTCTAGTCTCCTTCTGTCTTCTTTGTTTAGGACGCAGACATTTCCAGCTTTCTCAGGTAGGTTTTATCTCAGGTATTCATTCATTCATTCCACATTTAACAAATATTTTATAAATCCCTAGTATGTGCTACGAATGGTTATAGACACTTGGAGATATGCTAGTAAACAATGTAACAGTTCTTACATTCTAGGGGGTATAAATAAATAAACGATATAGTTTTTTTTTTTTTTTTTTTCTTTGAGATAGGATCTTGCTCTGTTGCCTAGGCTGGAGTGCAGTGGTGTGATCATAGCTCATTGCAGCCTCAAACTTCTGGGCTAAAGTGATCATCCTGCCTTTGCCTCCTGAATAGCTAGGACTATAAGCATGTTCCACCACATGGCCTTTTTTTTTTTTTCCTTTTCTTTTTTTTTTTTTTTCTTTTTAGTAGAAACAAAGTCTGTGTTGCCTAGGCTGGTCTCAAACTCCTGGCCTCAAGGTATCCTCCCACTTCAGCCTTCCAAAAGTGTTGGGGTTATAGGCGTGAGCCACCATGCCTGGCCTGCAGTATGTTAATAAACTCTAAAATGAAACAAAAGATGAGAAAAGGGGATAGAAAGTGGTAATGGACATAAAATATTAGAAAGGGACGCCAGATTTCAGTGGTAAGGTCCTTTAGGAAGGAAGGGAACAATGTGGGTGGCTACGTGGGGAAGAGTAGCCCATGCAGAGGGGATAGCAAATGCAAAGGCCCTGGGGTTGGTTGTCTGATCTGAGGAGGTGTATTGGCATAATCTGATTAGTAGGTGCAGGTTGGAGCTGCCTGAATAGGGCCATAGTTAGGGAATACCCTGTAGAGAGGAAGTGGTGCCTGGTATACTGTACCAGGTATGGCAACTGAAAGAAGATTTAGTTGGCATCGCAAAACCTGGAATCTAAGGAGAGAGGACACATATAGGTGACAATCTGGGCCAGAGATCAGTAATGGGTGGAGAGAATGTATTTAATGAGTGGAAAGCAAGAGTGGTGGGAATTTGCCTATTGTCGGCTCTAAACATTCTTTTTTTTTCTTTCTTTTTTTTTTTTTTTGAGACGGAGTCTCGCTCTGTAGCCCAGGCTGGAGTGCAGTGGCCGGATCTCAGCTCACTGCAAGCTCCGCCTCCTGGGCTTACGCCATTCTCCTGCCTCAGCCTCCCAAGTAGCTGGGACTACAGGCGACCGCCACCTCACCCGGCTAGGTTTTTTTTGTATTTTGTAGTAGAGACGGGGTTTCACCGTGTTAGCCAGGATGGTCTCGATCTCCTGACCTCGTGATCCTCCCGTCTCGGCCTCCCAAAGTGCTGGGATTACAGGCTTGAGCCACCGCGCCCGGCGGCTCTAAACATTCTATGCTCTGCTCTGTGTTGTCAGATCTGAGGCTCTGCAAACTGCAGTCAGAGATTCCTTTACCAGTAGGCTTCCTCTTAGGTTCTGTCAAGAGGAGGCAGAAGATGGAGACTGAAAGTCAGAAGGAGGAGAGAAGAGAGTAATTTTCTATTTCTTTCTTTCTTTCTTTTCTTTTCTTTTTTTTTTTTTGAGACAGAGTCTCATTCTGTCGCCCAGGCTGGAGTGCAGTGGCGCAATCTCAGCTCGCTGCAAGCTCTGCCTCCTGGGTTCACACCGTCCTCCTGCCTCAGCCTCCCAAGCAGCTGGGATTACAGGCGCCTGCCACCACGCCCGGCTAATTTTTTGTATTTTTGGTAGAGACGGGGTTTCACCGTGTTAGCTAGGATGGTCTCGACCTCCTGACCTCATGATCTGCCCGCCTTGGCCTCCCAAAGTGCTGGGATTACAAAGTGCATGGGATTACATGAGAGGCACCACACCCGGCCTTCTATTTCTTGATATCAATGTCATTGCCACTTTGCCCCAGCAGTGGCATTTCATATCACTGTGGCAGTTTATTATGGCTTCCAGCTCCTTTCCACATTCCCAGAACCAGCCTCAACTTGCCTCCTTAATGGTACCAGCACTGTTCAACGTTATGAACCACCTCAAAGGTCAGAGCCCTAGTTTCATGGTGCCCACTTCTTCTAGTTCCTAAGTTCTGATAGCCCCAACCCTCACCTTTTCCTCCCTCAGCCTTGGGATGGTAACTGCTTTCTGCAGTTATTCAATTTCTGCTCAGTCAGCTCTCCAACACCTGTGTGATCAATCAATTCCTTATTAAATCCATGCTGTTGAAAGACCTAATATGGTGTCTACTTTCCTGACTGGATCTTGACTCTTCGCCTACCCGTTGACCAAGTACTTATTTGCCTGGATTTCTGAATAATACCTCCCTGTGGGTTCCATGGTCTGAGCTCTACTCCTACATCAAAGAGTTACTGGGAATGCCAACATGAGTCTCTGATTGGTTTCCTTGTCTGTCATAATTGGAATAACAATACCCATCTTCTATTCTGGTAGCAGTGTTAGCTAATTTACTAGAAAAGGCACCTGTACAGAGAGACCTGAAAAGGGTATGACTTCAAGTCACAGAAACCTGTTTGATGCAGTTTAAGCAGCAAATGGGAACACAGTTTATGGACACTAGTGTCCTATGGAATCCAAGAGCAGGAGGAGCATCTTGACCTTGGGAAGAGCTTACGACTGAGAACTAGAAAACTGCCAGGAGTCTCACTAGCCTTTGCATTTTTCTGCACATTGACTTCATTCTTTTTTTCCTGCTGGCCAGATCTATAGGAGAGGGAGCAGTACCAAGGTCACTGTAGACTGAGAAGACCTACAAATGCCTACTCTCCTGGACCTCAGTAATGCCAATGCAACTTGGAATTGGGGCCCAGATGAGATGTAGGTCTTTAATCCCAGATGGACTAACTGCTACTGAACAGATTCCCCTACCTCAGGCTCAGATTGATTCTAAGGAGGTGGGGAGGGATGAGACTGAGTCTGCAGATGAGGATCCAGGGGTCTCAGTTGCAGGAAGTGGGAGAGATGCAGACTCAGGACTCATCTCTCCCTTCACCTCTGCCAGGTCTCTCAAGTGTATTCCAGATTTCTCATGAAAAAAAAAAAATAATTATTCTATCTCTAATCTTCATTCTGTTGAAGAAACTGGGTCTCCCCATGGGCTAAGCAAAGAATGAGAGATTGCAGGGCTTGATCTGTGTTCTCAGAGATTACTGACATCTCATAGGGTGATCTTCTCTAGATTCCATCCCCCTCAAACCACTCCCCTGACCCCTGATTGGTTTTGGGGTGCTTTGCCTATTTATTTTTTTCTATTTATTTTGTTCACCTCAAATCTCTTAAATGTTTAATATGAAAACATTTTATGCACCTGGGTTCTTCTGTGGGACATGAAGGGCCTTGAAGAACACAGTCTCCGTCCATAAGATAAACATCTGAGCCTTCCCAGAAACAAACAAGGATCACACAGAATCAGAATCTGGTCTTTATCCTGAAAGGCAATTTGAGTGCTGTTGGACATTCCAAACTGGAATTGTACATGGAAAAATAACATTGGTGCTATAAATTCCTTTCTGCTTTGAAATGTGTTGTGTGTTAGAAACAGAGAGGTAGTGTTTATGGCGTAACTCAGAACACTGGGATAGAGTTATGCATTAAGAGTGAGACGATAGGACATTATGCAAACAGAGTCCCTAAAGACAGATGTTTTAGTGGGTAAAATAATTTTTAATAATTACTTAGATGCTCTTTCCCAATAAGTACTCACAGATATTAACCTCCCAGACTTCCAGTGTCCTCCAGAGATCGATGGGAAAAGTAGAATGAATCACTAAAAATAAAGCTCAATAACTAAACGTCCTTTATCTTCCAAACTTCTTGGATCAGTACAGTCAGTGGGGACTATGTTGATTCTCTCATAGATGCTGGAAAAACTCCAGCCTGGAAGCGAGGCAGCTGAGAGTCTTTAAGTTTCATAAGGAGGGTTATTATTATGTATAAGATGATTCCTGAAAACTGGGCCTGAGCATGGAAAAATAACACTACTGCTCCAAGTTCACTCTGCTCGGACACAGGGGTGCATGAGGAACTGGGCGATGGTTCAACCAGCTGAGGGTTGTTTCCACACAATACAGACAAGGATAGGGTACAAATGGCAGCGGGGAGATTCAGGATACATAAAGCAGAAATGTTGACACTGAGCGTTGATAAACACTGAGAACTGTTAAGAGATCCTGTTTTCTGGAGATGCTTAAAAGAAGGTTGCTATCTTATCTGACAGGGATGGTTTAGGGTGCCAGACTATAGCCTAGAGAAGGGTTTATATCCTTGACCATTATATAAAATAAGTCATTTAAAAAACTTTTTGTAGCCCCACTCTCTTCAAGGAAGCTAAAACTGAATTACAATTCTGAGATTTCTGTCTATTTCTTCACCTCTCATCTTAGAATTTCTGTCGAGGCAAGGAATTGCTATTCTTTCTCTACAATGAAAAAGAAAATGAAAGAACAGCAAAGCAGGCAGGGAGACCAGATAACCTCATGCTCCAGAATTGAGTGTAAATTAATAGTCTAGTGGCTCCGAGGTTTGTTATTGATGCCAAATGGGCAGGAGGAGCACTGAGAATCACAAGAACTGGATTCAAACTCAGATTCTGTTACTTAACGGCAAAAAACCTCAACTAAGTTACCAAGTCCCTGAGCTTCATTTTCCTTTCTGTGAAGTGAGGATATTAATATCTGCACTGAGTACATATTGGGACTGTCTGAGGATCAGATGAAGTCATGTCTGTGAAAGCACTCCTTGAACTGTGAAATATTGTATGTGGCATTGTTAGAAGCAGACAAATAAGAATCTTATTTTGGCCATTAACCTTAACTTTCTCTTTACTTAACTTTTCAGTTCATCCATGGGAGAGTCACTAGATGGACTGATATGAATTTTCCTTTTTTGATTTCTCATCTCTTTCTCTGGTGGACATGCTAAGGGGGTAGGAACATAGTCATTGATGGGCTTCAGGAGAGCAAAGGATGGGAAAGAAAAGGACATAGATGATTTTCCATATGGATAACAAGACTTCAAGCCCTGAAAACCTAAGAATTAACTATTTCCCAACTGCTCTGAAATTTTTCCTATTCACTACGCAAACACACAGCATTGTCACATAGACACACATTTTGTTGTCACACATACACACACGTATTCTAGTCTGGCAGGTATGATCTTGGGCAAGTTAACTTCTCTGTGCATTGGTTTTCCCATATGGCCATTGGGAAAATAGTAGTACCCATCCTATAAAATTCTTGTGAGTGTTAAATGAAATAATAAATATAGAGTTCTTATCACAGTGTCTGGTATACGGTGTCAGAAGTTTTATATGTCAAAAGTTCTGCTTTATATATCCTAAATCTCCCCTCCTACCATTTGTACTCAATAAATTATTCTTTCTGGATCTTATTTGATCTTCACAACCCTGTGAATTGTCAGTTCATATTGTCCTCCATTTTACAGTTAGAAAAGTGAATGACTTGTTCAAGGTGACTCTGCCCCCTAGGGGTTTATAATTGGATCGTTTTCCATGAAAGTCTCTGACAGGAGAACACCACCTAGTAGTGTGCAGGGTTAGGACCCAGATGATAAAGTGAACAATCTCATAGAGTTAAAATTATCTTTGAAAGATCTTTAAATCACTCATAAGATAGTATACATACTTCTGTGGATGACTTCATAGGATAATTCTTAAGGACACTAAGATTCGAGAATCATGTGGTAAATTCAGGAAGAAACTAAAAGCAAGTCTATATGCAGCTGTCTGAACATTCAGACTATTTTGCTTTTTAGAAAACCAAGGTGTTTCTATTGTCTACAAGAGTTCCTCCATACTGATTTTTAAAGACTATTAATCCTTTTTGCCTTAATATATGTCAATGGATTTGTCTATTATGGATAGATCAACTAGTAACAGGGAGTCTTAAGAGTTAGGTTCTAATATTGGAGGCCAGGCGCGGTGGCTCATGCCTGTAATCCTAGCACTGTGGGAAGCCGAGGCAGGTGGATCACTTGAAGTCAGCGATTTGAGACCAGCCTGGCCAACATGGTGAAACCCCGTCTCTACTAAAAATATAAAAATTTGCTGGGCATGGTGGTGTGCGCCTGTAATCCCGGCTACTCGGGAGGCTGAAGTAGGAGAATCGCTTGAACCTGGGAGGCAGAGATTGCTGTGAGGCAAGTACATGCCCTTGCACTCCAGCCTGGGTGACAAGAGCGAAACTCTGTCTCAAAAAAAAAGAAAAAGAAAAAGAATTACGTTCTAAAATTGGTGCTTAAGTTAAATGTGTGCAGAATATAACTCCGACGTACACAATATTCTCTGGTTTTATGTTAGTAAGGCATAATTTCTTTAAAATCCAGGGATTGTCATGCTTGGCTAACTATTGGTGTAACAGACAATTTTGGGGTGTCTTCTAATGTATGACATCCCTTTTCTGAGCATTGACTCATGTATGCATATGAGCCCTTGGAGCTATATTCGGTATTATATGATCCATTGCCCTCTACAGTTTAGAGATAGAGGATGCACATAAGAAACATATTTGACCAGTAAAATTCTCCATCCCAGTATTTGAGAACTGGACTCCGATAATATCTGTCATTCTCTCATGATCGCTTCAAGTAAGGAGAGAGAAATTTGAGAGCTAAGGCACTGTTACAGGTGCCTATTATAACCGCCTATAATATTATGTGAAAAGAAGCAGAAAAGGCTGGTTTGCTGAAAAAGAATGGGCTAAAGCAGAATGAGCAGCGGTAAGCAGAGGAGAGAGAGAGAGACAAGAAATGAATGAGAGAGAGAAGAAATAAGAGAACGAGGAGAGGAGAAGAAAAGAGGAGAGGAAAGAAGAGAAGAGAGGAGGAAAGGAGAAGAAAAGACAGGACAGGAGAGAAGAAAAACCTGTTGACTAAGTTACTGGTGGTGGTTAATTTGTGGCTTAAATTCCTTGTGAAGTTAAATGTACCATGTGGGTTTGGTTTCTGCGAATATCCATGTATCCTTTTAAGGTATGTGTGTGTTTCTCAAACTAAGTTAGTTTAATTCATTTTACTTTCATCCTTCATTTTATGTCCTGAGACATCACAAAAGCATCCAGCTCATAGCTATTTAGAGACAGAAATATTGTAGTTATTTCAATGCTCAACTTTTGTATTTACTTAAACCTTGGTTTGTAGACTAGAAAAGGTCTTGAAAAGTCATCTTGCACATCTTACTTCTTTTTTTTTTTTTTTTTTTTTTTTTTTTTGAGACGGAGTCTCACTGTGTCTCCCAGGCTGGAGTGCAGTGGCGCGATCTCGGCTCACTGCAAGCTCCGCCCCCCGGGTTCACGCCATTCTCCCGCCTCAGCCTCCCAAGAAGCTGGGACTACAGGCGCCCGCTACCGCGCCCGGCTAGTTTTTTTTTGTATTTTTAGTAGAGACGGGGTTTCACCATGTTAGCCAGGATAGTCTCGATCTCCTGACCTTGTGATCCACCCGCCTCGGCCTCCCAAAGTGCTGGGATTACAGGCTTGAGCCACCGCGCCCGGCCCGCACATCTTACTTCTAATGAACACTGCATCTTGACCATTCCTGATAGATCTGTCCTATTTTTAGTAAAATCCCAGTAATGGAATTCTATATTGTTTTTCAGTCATTTGTTTTCAGTGTAAAACAGTCCTCATAATGAGAATACATTACTTCCTATGGAACATAAATAATTCTGAATACAATGACTCACATTTCCCAAGCCAGACCAACCAGGGGGTAAAATCTGTTCACAGAAGAGTAATAAAATGGTATTTCTCCACATCTGTTCCCACAATATTAGGAATTCCAGTCTTACTCAAAACCCTACCAAATAGTTCTGGGAGTTCCCGGGAAATTTCTTTGTGTGTTCCATGGGTTAGTCCCTTCAGCTTTGAAGTTAGCATTTGCCGTTTTCTTACTTTAAAGCTCTGGCTTCCCACAGCAATGGCTGGTGTCAAGGCTGAACACTGGTTGTCACTCAACCAGAGTTGTCTCCAAAAACTGAGGCTTCAGTCTAATGAATCCTCCTCATGCTTTAAATATCCCTCAAATATTTTAGTAAAATATCACTTTCAGCTTCTCCTTGCTCTTTTCTTTGTAGAACCTTCTTCCTAGAGTTCGAGACTAGACCCCAGGTTTGACTGAGAGTAGCCTGAGTGATGGAGATGGTGTTTTGAGTGATTGATAGACATGATATTTTCCTTTGAGCTACTCCTTACTATTGACATAGCTCAGTTGTCCTTGGGACTTTTATGCCTTGGTCCTATGTTCAGTGACTTCTTCCCCAGAAGTGTCCTGGTCTATATACAAGTAGACTCTTGACTGCCTAGTCTGCCTCAGACAAACCCTGGTGTATCTGGGTTTTGCAGTGTACATCACTGGCTCAGTCCTGGCTCAATTAAGACTATAACTTGAGTTCTGATTATACCTACACAGAAAAAAACAATGTCACCTATGGAGTAGAACCACCTTAAAATGAAAAAGGAAAACACATACCTATATCTACAGGCCCTGTCCTTTATCAGGCTCTGTCTGGTTTTATGAAGTTGTTACTGTTTTCCACATTTGACCTATAGTTCACCAAATCTGTGAAATCACAGATTGTATTTTTGGTACATTCTTTATAGTAATGCCAAAGAGGTGAACTACTATAGGCGTAGACATTTGAGGAGGATTTCTAGTTGTCTCTGGCAAGCACCCAGTAAAGTGCCTGATAAGAGACCAACACATATTTATTGAGTTGAGCTGCATGTCCTGGCCTGAGTCACCCTCAGACCTGACTTCAGATGCTGTAAGTTATTTGAAGAGTCTTCTTAATAAGTTGATATCTGCAGTGTCTTTTCTCTTCATAAAATCACCCTAGTTCTATTTTTTTCTCTAAGGTCTTGCTTGTTACCTTTAATCATTTCCATGGCTGCCCTCTGAACCAATCCCGTGTTCTCTGTGTCCTTTTCTGTAACAGCTGTGAGGCACAGATATTAACAGCTGCTGCTTTCTGACCCTCAGACTGGTGCTGAGCTTATGAGACTTTTAGGAACTTAACACTGACTCAACACTGGCTCTCAGTTTCATGGCCACCCTCATTGTTTGTGTGTGTGTGTGCGCCTTTCCATTCCCCTTGTGAAATATCTCCTGCCCCTAACTTACTATGGGAATGTTCCTCCATGATCTCTTTCCATCCTCCCTTTCCTGTTTGCTCACTTCTTTTCTTGCTCATCTTGAGACCGTGCAATCCCAGATTAACTACAAACAGAGAAGAGCTGGTGATAGCTCCAGAGCCCAGAGAAAGGAGGTCTCTTTACGAGAGGGCTGGCTCTCAAAGGTAAGCTCGCTCTTCTTAACCTGCCTTTTGCCATCTACCTCCCTCTTTGGATCTCCTGCTCCTGGGTCCCTGCTTGCCCTGAGTTTCCATACTCACAGAGAATCAGGACCTCCAGAACAGCCCAGCGTGGGCTTGGTCAGGAATGATCCAGGCTCTGAAGGGTTAAGGCTGGAGCCTGGATGGATGGAGAGGGTTATTAGTTATCGTTTGGAGAGTGGAGTGAAGGCTCCTCCCCTGTTGCCTACCCGCCCCTTTCACATGATCTCTGACCATGGCTGTGGAAGCGAGCAGAAGATAAAGGGGGGGAAAAAAAGTTCACAAAATAATTTAGAAAGTCCTTATAAATGCTTGTGTTTTCATTTAGCAGCATGAATCCAGGACAGCAACAGACCCTCAGAGGCAGCAGCCAACTGGGAATTGAGTGGAAAAAAATAGGAATCCTGGATTCTGGCACTTTCCAGTTTTTTTTTTTTTTTTTTTTTTTTTGGTGGGGGAAGCAGTGGTGGGAAGCGATTAAATCAAATCTTTCAGGGGAGAACTCAGCTCTAGGCTTTCATGGTCAAAATACTAAAGGTCAGCTCTGCGTGTGTGTCCCAACTGTCCCAGAAGCTTCAACTCGAAGAAACCCCAAACTTTAAGTTGTGCTTATAGCTTCAGCTTAAGTAAGAAAAATGAGGTGTGGGGTAGGTGGCAGGGGGGATCACAGGATGGGGATCAAGTCTTAAATGGAGGGGAAGGAAGAGGAGATGGATATGGGTGGGAATAAGGCAGAAGGGAGCTGTGTCTTTAAGTCTGTCCTATGGTTATACGTGTTTTTTCTTCTATGAATGGGTTTTGCTGTAAATTATAGCTTTGCCCATAGTCCCTTGGGTCAAAAGAAATAGTCTCTAAACAGAAAACAGCTCTGATTGGTGACTTTCCTTCTTCCCTCCCCAGCCCCCTTCCTAATTGAAACCAAATGTGCAATATATTGGATGCTGGGATCCCTGGCGCTTTCCCAGGAATCCTCAGAATGTGAGGTTTCTCTCAAAGGCATCTTGCATCAGCCTGTGGATGTATGCCTACCACCAGGCTCCTTCACCAGCAAAGTGGAAAAAGAAGCGTTTCACAACAAATTCTTCTTTCTGGGTTGGGGAAACGCAGTGGATTATAGCTCTGTTTTCTTCTTTCCAAAACTGTGCACCCCTGGATGAAAGTAAGTTATGTGGGTCTTTTTTCTTTATTATTTTTTCTTGTTTGAAAATGAAAGCTCCGCATATACTTCTTTTGGTGTTTCAGGAAAAGTTTTAAAAAGGAAACAGAAGGGCGTTTTTCAGTCAGACAAGGAAGGGAACGGAGTGAGGCACCACAGACTTGAGAAATCAGATCCCATGTTTTTGGGGTCTGGATTTATGCTATGAAGGGAAGAATAAAGATCACTAATAACCAAAGAAGGCCGAAGCAAAATAAATGAATCCATAACAGCTGCAGGATACAATAAACAGCATTAGCAGAGCTGAAATTGTTGGCAGGCAAGACAGGCCGATTGCAGAGTTAGTTTCAGGATGAAGAAGGCAGAGCAAGAGAGCTAAGTTTTTAGACATTTAGTAGTGGTGTTAGAAGGTCCTGAGTTTTGGAGATAATGTAGACCAAGCACTTTTTGTTTTTCAGAGGAGTTGCTGATTTACTTGTGAGAAGGGTAACTTTGGATGAGGGGTGGCTTCCCCCTGAGATTTGGGGTGGCTAGGGGGAGGTTGGGTGCATGGAGGATTTTTCAGTTGTGACGATGAAATACAGCTTCCCAGACTCATCTCCTTGCTGGCTCTTGGTGTCTTTCCCTTTGTTATGGAATGACTTGGGGCTGTTTTCATTTGGGACCTCTGAGTCCTGGCCTAGGTTCAAGAGTCCGATCCAAAGGGAAAGAGAACTGTTCCCAGTGGCTGAAACTCTCAGACCAGCCATTTGAGGCAAGAGTTCGTACTGTTCAAGCCAGTAGGGGGTTCAGCACCATTTTGCCGATTGTTGGCTTCCTACAACCCAGAGTTAAGAGTCCTGAAAAGGGCCTTAGGCCTCTCATCTGACCCCCTCACTCCACAGATGTAAAAAATGATAGGAAGGGGACCGACCTGTTGGAGTCCCACAGTACATCTGTAGCGGAGCTGAAAATGAAATTGAGATTCTCTCCACTGCTAGTCCAGTGTTCTTTCCACCCCATACCTCTGCTTTCATTTACTTTTTAAGGCTTATTCTGCCTGAGACAATAGAGACAGTATGATGAGCAAGTCACCACGAGGACATTAATTATCAGTAATAGAGAGGATGCCAATGGCGGCTCATCAGCTAATGATGTCTATGGTTATATTTGTGTGTGTGTGTGTAAAATAAAAAGAAGCTAACTTCTTAGTATTTTCTATGCACCAGACTCAAAATAATACATAATTCATGCTCAGAGCTTTTCGTACATAATTTGATTGAGTTCTCACAGCTATGTAAGGCATTATTTCTATCTTACATGTAAGGACATTAATGCTTAGAGAAGTGAAATGAGTTGCTCAAGGAAATGTAGCTAATACATTTGAAACTCATGTATATCCGACTCTAAAATCTGTGCTTGGAATCACTATTCAATGATACTCTCCTCATCTCCCTTGCATTTGGTTACTTTTGAGGTCAAATTCCATATTTCTCCGGGTGATCAGGAGGTGAAGGTGTCAAGCTACGGGAGCAGTATGGATTCTCTCTCGGAGGCCACTCCTGCACTTGGCTGAACATTTGTCGGGATATCAGATGTGAGTTCATTTCTGGGTCTTTGGTATATACTTACCTTCGTTATGCAAAGAGTCTGGGACTTAGAGTCAGAAGATTCAGGATAAGTTCTGGCTGTACCTGTTACTACTTAGCAAAGTTGCTTTGCCTTTCCGCACCTTGACTTCTGTATTTATTATATGGGAACAATGGCAGTACCTTTCAGTGTTATTGCTGTAAGAGGTATTGGATGTGCATGCATGCTGAAGGCTATCAAGGGCTTACCGGTATCAGCTCTTGTGATTAGGATCAGTAAACACCAGAACGTCTTGTGAGGCAGACCCTGTGGTGCTGGGTCTGGCAGTCAGTGCTGACGCTGGCGGGAGGGCAGATGGATTTGGATGTGTGTGAAACTCTGAAATGGGTGGCCTCAGCCTTAGTGCCCATCTCCTTTGAATGGAAGCAGGCCCTCCTCCCTCCCAGGGGAATACTCCTGAGGGCTCTGTCTTAACTTCTCTTCTGCTGGCCTGGTTTGCTGTGATTCCTCACCCAAAGCAGCGCAGGCTGAAGGACACTGTGCTTGGTGAAGCACCCGCTGTCTCTGAAAAGGAAGGGTTTACTCAGGACCAGTCCCCTGATTGCTCCTCAGACGAGACTCACATTTGAGGAGCTTCGTATCTAGCTGAGGGCAGATCCTTGACCCAGGACCTTCTTGTCACTGGCAGGCACATCTCCCTTCATCTTTTCTCTGGCATTCGCTATTCTGTGCCTGCAGTCAGAAGGGAGGCCACTGCTCCTGGGGTGGGGGTGGAGAGCCAGCCTGCAGTGGGGAGGCCCCAGCCTCTGTTTCAGGGTAAGATCCATTTGCTTTAGAAACTTTAAATGTAAGGGAAGTGGGGAAGGTGTTTCCGGAATGCCTTTCACTTAGATTCCTCAACACTCTCCATGTCCAAGCACAGAACCTTATCACCTGCTTATTCTCCCCTAGCCACTCTGTGAACTCCCTCTTTTCTTCCCTTCCTGTATAATCGCTCCCTAGTCTTGAAGTCATATGAATTCTCGATCACACACAGTGAATTTACTTCAAACCTTTCCATGTATTTTCATTTTTAATAGACACATGAAAAAATTAGAGTGGCCACCCTCCATACATTCGTGTCACACTATTTTCAATTCGCATGATCGCTCAGATATCCTTCCTAAGCTCCTTTAAAAGATCTGCTTTCAGGCACTTCACATCACCCTCACCTCAAACACACAATCCAAACACACATCTCGCAGGCATCCAGAAAGCAAACACACGTCTAAAACCGGACCTCCACAGACATGCTAACATTCTTGTGCCAGCTCACATAAATGGTGACCTGTCCGCAACACAGACACACTGGACTCTTTATACCTCTTGCCCGTTTGAAGCTGTGTAACATATGAATTGATCAACTCTGTCCCAACAATGACTACTCAGTCCAGAAATGTGTCCAGCATCCCCAGGCATCCCAGAGCTTCCCTGAATGCAGCAACCATCCATAGTGAGGACTGCTCACCAGGAAATTAGAAACCCCAGGTAGACTTTAAAAGATTTTCAGACCAATCAAATCAGAATATCTGAGGTTGGAGATTGGGAATCAGTACTGTGAACTGCTCCCCAGGTGATTCTGATGTGAAACAGAGTTAAGTACCTCTGCAGATAAATCTCTAACTGTGTTGTCTTTGGCAATTCAATTTTATTCCATTTGATTTAATTCTATTTGTCAAAGATTTATTAACACTGTGCTAATAACATAGTTTAGTAAAGGAGCTGAGATGTCCAGATACCTGTCAAGGATGTTTATTGGAACATCAATCACCTAGTGGCTAAAGTGATGGTGTCTGTAAACTTTTTCTCTCTTTTAATTATATTTGTATACATTTAAATATGTTATTATTAATCCTGCATTATTCACATATGATTTGGCTAAAAATAATTCTCTTCTTTTCTAACTGTTTTGCATAGAAATATTTGATGTTTCCTAATGCTATAAACCCCAGCATTTGGCAAATTATGTACTTATTACTAGCTGGAATCTTACTTTGGCTTTGAAATGCTGAACAAGGTCAGTTTTGAGCCAGCCCAAGAGTTGCTAAGGCCTGGAAGGGCAATGCAAAGGTAGAGGAGTTCTAAACATGGGTTCGGACTTACTACAGAGCTCCTGAGTTTAGCTGGGCTTCTCTTGGAAACTGGATATTGTCTGTAATGGATCTACTCATTAACTCATCTGTGACTTGTATTTTGTGCCTAAAGGAACCCCCAAAAAATCTGTGAGGGGCCCTTTGGATCTATAGCTCTGAGGTTAGTGCTGGCTGGTGCTCTGTAGTATGAGTGAGAGGGAGAGGGCAAGTGATAAATAGAACTTCAGTTGCGTCATGTAGTGAAAAGAACAGGTAGTGCGGCTATGGTCCCACCCCCATCATTTTCTAGGGTTTCAATCTCAGAGGAGTTTTTTTAACTTCACTGGTCTTCAATTTCCTCATGAATTTTATCCTCTTCATTTGAGTTTAGATAAGGTAATGTATAGGAAACTGGAAAGCACTGTACCTGTGAGGATAATAGGTGTGGATGCCCTTTGGGACATATTTCATAGGTAGCGAAACCCGCAAAGTTTGCTGTAATGCAAGATAATCCTTAGGGCCTTAATGGCTTAGGTAGCCAAAATAAATTGAGATGGGAGATGGATTAAAAATGAGGGCAAACAATCTAGCATTTTTGCATTTTTTCCTTTTAAAATTTGAATGCTCTTATGAATCCAAAAGCATGAAACAATACAAATCTCAGTGAACTCTCATGTCTAAGATAGTTTTCACTGATTTTATTTTTCTCTTAAATAGTGGCGATTTAAAAAAAAATCACAGGTATATTTTTTATCTATTAAAAATGTCATAGCATCCTGGTAAACTCTGTCATAATTTTGTTTTTGCTGTATTGATTTATTTACTCCTCAGTAAATAGTTATTGCATGCCTATTCTCTGTTGGACACTGTTATACATTTTGTGATGAACAAACCCCACGAAGTTATGAGCATTTATAAGCATTCATTGCTTTAGGTTCTAGGGAGTATATTATGAATTTGACTGTACAAAACTTGATTTAGAAAATTGGTATCCAACCTGGATTAATAAAATTTAGCTTTTAAAGTTTGCTGAACTATAATTCAAAAACAATACAGAAATAGTTATTAGATGGTGATTGTCAGTGGAGCCAGGTGTTATGCCATAATAAATAGGATCCTAAATTTTACATTTTTTATAATTTTTAAAAGTTATAGAGCAACTTTAGCTTTATAGAAAAACTGAGAACAAAATGCAGAGTTCTCATGAATTCCTTCTACCCTTTGCACAATTTCCCTACTACTATCACCTTGTATTAGTATTATGTTTTATTTGCTATTAATTACTCAATATGTATTTATTAAACATAACAAAATAATAAATAAATTTATTATTTATGCCCTATTTGTTATTGTGAAAATAATAAGTCATATTGCTGCCTCTCAAGCTGTTTATAATGTTATGTAGCTATAGTTTGAGGTTTCTCATTTATTAGAAAAAAATTTTTCTGTGCACTTAGTGCATGCTTTATTCAGTGCTAGGGCTTAACACAATATCTGGACATAGTAGACATTTAATAAAACATCTACTGAATATATAAACAAATGAAATGAAGGATCCAGAAGTAAAAGACATAATTCTTGTCCTTAAGAACTTAGGAAACAACAGACACATACAGCAGTGACTAGAGAAAATTTCAGAAACACATAAAATATGATTAAATCTCTGATAAAGGAGACACTGGTATAGGCAAATGAGGCATAAAGCCATTACTAAGAGTCCCATCCTCGTTTTCCTTGTTTTTGGGACTGTACTTTTTTTTTTTTTTTTTTTTGAGATGGAGTCTCGCTCTGTCACCCAGGCTGGAGTGCAATGGTGCGATCTTGGCTCACCGCAACCTCTGCCTCCTGGGTTCAAGTGATTCTCCTGCCTCAGCCTCCCGAGTAGCTGGGATTACAGGTGCCCGCCACCATGCCCAGCAAATGTTTGTAATTTTAGTCGAGACAGGGTTTCACCATGTTGGCCAGGCTGGTCTTGAACTCCTGACCTCAGGTGATCCACCCGCCTTGGCCTCCCAAAGTGTTGGGATTACAGGCGGGAGCCACTGCGCTTGGCCTGGGACTGTACTTCTTATCACCATTGTCTTTGTTGCCATAGTCTTCATTATTTTCATAATTATGGCTATCGTTCTATGTCTAAATCCAAGCATTAAAGAACAAACTCCCATATCCCCATGGTAAGGTTGGAGAAGTGGGTGCAAGTGCGTCTATGTGTGTTTTTGGCAATTTTAAAGTACAGTCACACCAATATATGCCACTTCCGTTTCTTGCTGGAAGTAAAATGAGTGACTACTTGGGCTTTGTAAAAGAAAATCGCACTTCGGAAGTCCTCATGGGAGCCATACCAAAATGCCTTGCAGTACTGTAACTTCTCAGAGGCATGTAAAAGTTAGAGGATTGGTGAAGTTTTCAAAGGCTACTGGCACTTGTCCTTCAGGATGAACCCTCTTGAGATGCAGGGGAACAAATCGACCTCAATAAGAGAGTAGTGAGAGCTAAATTCACTCAAGAATAGCAATCTGTTCCTCAGACAGATGCAGTTGTAATTTTAGAATGTGTACATAACTGAGAGTTTAAAATGGACATAATAATGCTAAAATAGTATCAATGGAAATTAAAAATAAGTCCTAATCCCAACCAAAATTCTAGCAAGTTATTTTGTGGATATCAACAAACTGATTCTTTTTTTTTTTTTTCTTTTTCTATTTTTGAGATGGAGTCTTGCTCTGTCGCCCAGAGTGGAGTGCAGTGGCGCAATCTCTGCTCACTGCAACCTCCACCTCCCGGGTTCAAGTGATTATCCTGTCTCAGCCTCTTGAGTAGTTGGGATTACAGACGTGCACCACCATGACTGGCCTCAACAAACTGATTCTAAAATTTATATAGAGAGGTTAAAAGATCAGATTAGCCACTGCAATACTAAATGAGAACAAAGTCAAAGGACTGATAGTACTTGACTTCAAGACTTACTGTAAAGCTCTGGTAATCAATACATCATGGTATTGGTGAAAAAATAAACAAATAGATCAACAAAACAGAATAGAGAGCCCAAATAGACCCATATAATGTAGCCAACTGTTCTTTGACAAAGAAGCAGAGGCAATCTGATGGAGAAAAGGTAGTATTTTCAACAAATGGTGCTGGAACAACTGGACATCCACATGCAAAAATAATGAATCTTAGGTACAAACCTTACATCCTTCACAAAAGCAACTCAAAGTGGATCATAGACCAAAATGTAAATGCAAAACAATGAAACTCATAGAAAATAACATAGGAAAAAATCTCAGTAATCTTGGGTATTGTGATGACTTTTAGATACAGCACCAAAGGCACTATCTGTGAAAGAAATCACTGATTAGCTGGACTTCATTAAAACTGTAAACTTCCACTTTGTGAAAGACAATGTCAAGAGAATGACAATACAAACCATCAGTTGAGAGAAAATACAGATGGTCCTGATTTAAAACGGTTCAACTTATGATTTTTCAACTTTACGACAGTGCAAAAGCGATACTCATTCAGTAGAAATAGTACTTCGAATTTTGAATTTCACTGGACAAAACTATGGAAACAGTAAAAACTATTCGAGGTTGCCAGGGATTAGGAGTGAGGGAGGGATAAATGGAACAGAGAGGATTTTTAGTGTAGTGAAACTGTTCTGTGGTTACTACAGTGGGGGATGTATGTCATTATACCTTTGTCAAAACCCATAGAATGTATAAAATGTAGAACACTGAGAGTGAACCCTAATGTAAACAATGTACTTTGGGTGAAAATGATTTTTTTTTTTTTTTAAATTTGAGATGGAGTCTTGCTCTGTCACCCAGGCTGGAGTGCAGTGGCATGATCTCGGCTCACTGCAACCTCTGCCTCCTGGGTTCAAGCGATTCTCCTGCCTCAGCCTCCTGAGTAGCTGGGACTACAGGCGCGTGCCATCACGCCCAGCTAATTTTTGTATTTTTAGTAGAGACGGAGTTTCACCATGTTGGTCAGGCTGATTTCGAACTCCTGATCTCGTGATCTGCCCCTCTAGGCCTCCCAAAGTGCTGGGATTACAAGTGTGAGCCACTGCGCCTGGCCGAAAATGATGTGTTGATATCACACACGATTAGGTTTATTGATAGGCTTATTGATTGTAATAAATGTGCCAATGTTGTGAGGGATGTCAATAGTGAGGGAGGTTTTATAGCAGAGGACAAGGGTGTATATGGGAACAATCTTTACTTTCTACTTAATTTTGCTGGGAACCTAGAACTGCTCTAAAAGAATTAGAGTTTAATTTAAAAAATCTGCCCAATCTCCAAATTCTAGCACTTTGATTCCATCTTGGCTACTTCTTTCTTATTTGAAGGCAGTCATTGTAATATAGTTATAATCATGAGCATCTGTATTTTAAAATGATTAATTTTGTTTTTCAGATAAGTACCCTAAACTTAAATGATATTATTTTATTTATTAAAGCGACCTGAGGCAGAAATGTTTCAAATTCTTGAGAAAGACTAATTCAATAGGTTAATAGCAGATATATAGGTATTTTTGTGTTATACCCTTCAAATTATAATAACTATCACTTAAAGAATAGTCATTTGTTTTGTTTGTTTGTTTTTACAGACAGTATCTCACTCTGTTGCCCAGGCTGGAGTGCAGGGTGCAATCATGGCTCACTACAGCCTGTACCTCCTGGGCTCAAGTGATCCTTCCACCTCAGCCCCTCAACTAGCTGGGACTATATGTGCGCACTACCACAGCTGCCTAACTGTTTTGTTTTTTTGTAGAGATGTGATTTCACTATGTTGCTCAGGCTGGTCTCAAACTCCTGGGCTCAAGCGATCCTCCCACCTTTGCTTCTCAAAATGCTAGGATTACAAACATGAGCCACTGGACCCACCCTCATTGTGTTGTTTTAACTACAATTTGGTATGGTAGAAAGAGTAATGGGCCAAGGGTTAATACGGTGAGATTCTAATTTTAACTTTGCCACCTATGAGGAGTGGGACTTTGTGCAACAATGTTTTAAATCTTTCAGCATTTAAATTTTTCTCATCTGTAAAGGACAATATACAATTTCTACATTTTCTGGTTCAATTATGCTAATAGCTGTCCTGTCAGCACCCACACCCCCCTATTCACTTTCACAGATTAAGACTTGAGTCGCTATGATCTTCACCCTAGTTGTCATCCTGTCCCCATACTCTCTGAATATGCTCCTCTCTCCTCTCATTTTAGCCAAATACCACTCTTCTTGAAGGCCAGCTTAATTTTCAGATCCTCCATCCATCCCAGATCTTACTTCTTGGAATCCCTAGTTCTTTTGGTCAGTATCACTTAGTTTAGCAAAGACTATATCTTAGGTGATCGCTCTAACTCACCTTATAGCATTAACCCATAAGTGAGTACTTACCGAACTCTCACTGTATATTAGATTAAGGACTTACTTTACATGCCTGGCACAGTGCTTATTTGTTGTTGGAAAAAATTTTAGAGGGCAGTAATTGAAATGTCATACACTATAGTCTTTGAGGATGGAAAAGAGCTCAGTAAGTTTCTATTAATTGGTTATGCCGTTAAGATCAGCATCTAAAGAGAGCTAGGTCATGGAAAAAAAATGGCTTAAGTACTGGACTTACTATCAGAAGTACTAGACTTAAATCTTGATTCTTATGATTTGTGAACATTGTAGAAATATACTAATGTCTTGTGAGTACAGATAAGGAGGAACAGATAAGCTCATGTGAAAACTCGGTTTGTATTGGGCCTATATTATTATATACAGGGCTATTTTATTTTATTTTTTGTTTTATTTATATTTATTTATTTATTTCTGAGACAGAGTCTCACCCTGTCGCCCAGGCTAGAGTGCAGTGGCGTGATCTCGGCTCACTGCGACCTCTGCCTCCTGGGTTCAAGCCATTCTCCATCCTCCTGCCTCAGCCTCCCGAGTAGCTGGGATTACAGGCACCCACCAGCACACCCAGCTAATTTTTGTATTTTTAGTAGAGACAGGGTTTCACCATGTTGGCCAGGCTGGTCTTGAACTCCTGACCTCAGGTGATCCACCCACCTTGGCTTCCCAAAATGTTGGGATTACAGTCATGAGCTACCATGCCCGGCCTATTTTCTTTCTTTATTTATGTATTTATATATTTTTTGAGGTGGAGTTTCACTCTTGTTTCCCAGGCTGGAGTGCAATGGTGCCATCTTGGCTCACCGCAACCTCCGCCTCCCAGGTTCAAGCCATTCTCCTGCGTCAGCCTCCCAAGTAGCTGGGATTACAGGCATGGGCCACCATGCCCAGCTAATTTTCTGTTTTTTTTTTAGTAGATACGGGGTTTCTCCATGTTGATTAGGCTGGTCTTGAACTCCCAACCTCAGGCGATCTGCCCGCCTTGGCCTCCCAAAGTGTTGGGATTACAGGCGTGGGCTACCATGCCCAGCCTTTTTTATTTTATTTTAACAACAAATAGAAGGTGGTTATTCCAGGAGGGTTTCAGGATACTACCCCAGATTTGGTTTCTCCTGGTTTGACTACAGGCAGTGCTGGTGTCTTTCTCTTGATCATACTCCTTTCCTCATGGGTGTGTTCAGTCCTCTGATAATAGAAGTGCTTACCTTTAACCTTTCCCTCTCTCACTGAGTGTTCTCTCTTTTCTAAAATACCTTTCATTTGTTAAAGCTTTTAAAAAATCCTTATTTGAACATTCAGTGTTATGTAGAAAAACAAATTAACTGCTGCTTAATACCATGTTTGGAGGTGAAAAATTTTCTAAGCCTTTTGCTCAGCCATTTATTACCAAAGGGGTATCAAGCTTGGATGTCAATCTAGGATGTAAATTCTAGACCTATACAATTCCTTCAAGGGCATCTGAAAAGTTGCTTTCTAATCCTTTTGCTGTATTTTGGCGGCAAGCTTTGTTTTCACAGTTTAAAGAGGATTGATAGTCTTCGTATTGTCTCTCCTTCTCCTTCACAACTTTCTGAAGTTCACTTGCCTGTTTCACTTTCATGGCGTAAGGTACCAGATTCTTCTGCCCCTTTCATAGATCCACCAGCGCCCCCCATGCTCCAGAAAAATGGAGCTACACTGTGCCTTTCCCTGAGCTGTAGAAAGTTCCACCTCTAGGTTCCCAGGTGCTTCTCATCATCATTTTTCAATTGATTGAGTTGCCAACATCTACAAAATATATTCTAACAAAGATGCTCAGAATGTCTGATATTGACCTATCTACACAGGTAAACTTTAATAACTCTGCATTTCCCTTTCACTGATGGCCTCATGCCTTTTGCAGAAGTAATATACGAAAGAAGAAGAGCATTTAAATAGGGCAGAAGATCTAATTTTCTTTTTCTTTCTGGAGATGTTGTCTCACTCTGTCACCCAGGCTGGAGTGCAGAGGCTTGGTCGTGACTCACTGTAACCTCCGCCTCCTGGGCTCAGGTGATTCTCCTGTCTCAGCCTTCCGAGTAGCTGGGATTACAGGCACCCACCACCACGCCCAGCTAATTTTTGTATTTTCAGTAGAGATGAGGCTTTGCTGTGTTGGCTAGTCTGGTCTTGAACTCCTGACCTCAGGTGATCCACCTGCCTCGGCCTCCCAAAGTGCTGGGATTACAGGTGTGAGCCAATGCACCCGGCCAGAATATCTAATTTTCTAACTTACAACGTACTTGAATATTGAAAGGAATTTCATACTTTTAGAACGAAACCCTCATTTGGGTTGGGTAGGATTAGGGCAAGGAGAAGTCTGGGAAGGAGTTCTTGGGTAGTTAAACTGGAAAAAGAGAGTCTGGCACATTCAGAATGGTTCCATATTTGTTACCCGCAGACTGTACATAAGAAATGAGACCTGGCTTTTAAGAGATATGATGCCTGTGAAAACCCAGAATATACTTGCGACTGGCTTTACCCAAAAGTGTTTAGGACTCTAGTAGGGACACCTCCAGTTCCTTTTGGAAATAAGCTAATATTTGGTTTCCAAAAATGTATTGAAGTAGTCTTCGTGAGAAAAATAGAAAATAGAAATGTTATTGAATGTTCTTGCACCTAATGCTACTTTTTAGCATTTTTAAAAATAGTGAAGTACATGTTGGGGTGGGAGTGGAGAAGAGACTATAATATTTCTGTATCTGAAGCCTCTGTAAGGTCTTAATCCAGCCCTCCATAGGAACATAAGCAATAATTGTCATCTACAACTTGTTCCTAAATTTACTCACAGTTTCTCAGAGCTATTGAGAGAAGTACTACGATGCTAATTTTAAAATATTTTCAAATCCATCTGTATGATGATGAAGTTATTATAGTTACAAATGCATGATTCAGCAATAGGCATTAGGAAAACATATCCACCAGACAGCCTGATGATCATGGTGTATGACACTTTCTTCTGAATACATGCGGGTTAGATGAAAGTGGTGACAAAGGATTGAGATATCTAGATCCACATCATTTACTTTTTTTTTTTTTTTGAGACAGAGTCTCGTTCTGTCACCCAGGCTGGAGTGCAATGGCACACTTGGCTCACTGCAACCTCTACCTCCCAGGTTCAAGTGATTCTCCTGCCTCGGCCTCCTGAATAGCTGGGATTTCAGGCATGTACCACCACGCCTGGCTGTTTTTGTATTTTTAGTAGAGAGGGGGTTTCACTATGTTGGCCAGACTGGTCTTAAACTCCTGACCTCAGGTAATCCGCCCACCTCGGCCTCCAAAAGTGTTGGGATTGCAGGTGTGAGACACAGTGCCTTGCCATTGTTTACTTTTATAAGCAGTCTCACTACTGGGTGGCCAAAGGAAATGAAATCAGTATGTCAAAGAGATACGTGCACTCCCAGATTTATTGCAGCATTATTCACAATAGTTGAGATATGGAATCAACTTAAGTGTCTATCAATGGATGAATGGATAAAGAAAGTGAGTGCATACACACAATGCAGTACTATTCAGCTTTAAAAAAGAAGGAAATCCTGTCATTTGTGACAACATGAATGAACTTGGAGGACATTATGTTAAGTGAAATAAGCCGGCATAGAAAGACAAATACCACATAATATCATCTGTATGTGGGGTATAAGGGAGTAGAACTCATAGAAACTGAGAGGAAAATGGTGGTTCCTAGAGGCTGGGCGAGGTAGGATGGGAAGATTAGAGAGATGTTAGTCACAGGATGCAAAATTTCAGTTAGACCGTAGGAACAAATTTAAGACATTTATTGTACATCATGGTGACTACAGTTAATAGCAATAAACTGTATCCTTGAAAATTTCTGAGAGAGTAAATTTTAAGTGTTCTCGTTACAACAGAATAAGTATGTGAGGTAATGCATATGTTAAATAGTGTGATTTAGCCATTTCACAATGTAGACATATATCAAAGCATCATGTTGTGTGCTGTAAATATATACAGCTTTTACTTGTCAATTTAAAAATATTTTTTAAAATTATAAAAAAGAAATGTACAGTCTAGGCCTCATACGAGGCCTACTCAATCAGTATCTGTATGTAAATATTAGAATTTAAAAAGTAAAATGAGATAAAACAAAACTAAAAAACAAAAGGAATTCAATTTCCACCTGCACCATTAACCACACCTCTTTTTTTTTTTTTTTTTTTTTTTGAGACGGAGTTTCACTCTTGTTACCCAGGTTGGAGTGCAATGGCATGATCTCTGCTCACTGAAATCTCTGCCTCCTGGATTTAAGTGATTCTCCAGCCTCAGCCTCCCAAGTAGCTGGGATTACAGGCACCCACCACCACACCTGGCTAAGTTTTGTATTTTTAGTAGAGATGAGGTTTCACTATATTGGCCAGGCTGCTCTAGAACTCCTGACCTCAGGTGATCTGGGCCTCCCAAAGTGCTGGGATTACAGGCATGAGTGCCCAGCCAACCACACTTCTTAAGGCTAGATAAATAAATAGCTTTAAGCGTAGAGCAAATGGTGTTTCACTTGCAAAGAAGAGGATCTCTTGGTCCTCTCCTTTCCCCAACCGCAAATAACGACTTTGCTATTGGTGATGGAGGGTGGGTCGGGAAGGGAAGTTTGTGAAGCAATGGCCGAGGGCCTTATTGAACAGGCATGCTGCAGGGGTGGCTTGGTCATAAGTTGCTGATGAAGCAGATTCTCTGTCACTCATCCCTGGTGAACAGGTGGGGACTGCCTTCTTCAAGAGAGACAGGTGATAATAGAAGAGTAGACAACTCTGAACAAACTTTTCCTGAGGATTGTCCCTTTTGGTATTACTCAAACTTGGATAATACATGGGCATGTTTTATAGGGAATTTTTTTTCAGCTCTTTGGGTGATCTATTATTAGGATCTTATTAAAATATGTATAATTTTAAAACTAGGTATACACTACTTATGCTTATAGTTCTTATGTGACTCTAGAGCCAAAACAAATTTACAAATGAAATCAACTATATCTGAGCAGACCTCGGGATTTGAGAGAGAAAAATAAATCAAATATAACTATGAAACCCAATAAGATGTAAATTATTTTAACGTGATAGATAATATGGTTTTGTTGAAACTAATCACTAGTATGGAACTTAAAGATAGACACAGTAGAACCATGTATCCTCAGGGTCTGGTCTGTGTTTAAATGTGTTATTTGGATGTATTAATACTCATGCAAAACATGCCTGTTAGCGTAAGTACATTGAACAAATTGTTGTTAATAGCTTTGAGGGTTCATAGGTTCAGGAAAATAAGATCTCAACCAAAACTCTGTAGTAAACAATCATCGAATGTCAGTTTCAATGACGTATCATTTGATAATTTGTTAAATTGTCTACTCACTTGAAGATGGGGTTAGCATTGTGTTGATATTAAAATTGGTACTCAGTGGATATCTAATCCATTTACTAACAGAATCAGGGACAGAACCATTCTTCTTTGTGTATTTAGGCCTCAAGTTTCTGCTTATAAGCTGGTATGTGTTGGTATGTAAAAAGCCAGAGTCCCCATGGCACATCTGCTCACAGCGTGAAGATGACGTTGAATCCTATGGCTTAGTAGATTAAACTGCCTCATGCCATGCAACGACTTAGTTTTCCCAACATTTCCTCTATTTCCATCCTTGACTTCATCTGGCTTTCATTTGGCATTTGTGCAAGTGTAAACACAAATGAAAAGTCAGGCAGTGAAACTGCATGATGGTTACTTCTTGTATAAAATGTTAAATTATAATCAAAGACACAAAATTTTAAAAATCCTAGAACTCTTGTGGACTGCAAGATATTTATCCTTTGAGATATACTGCTTTAAAATTAAATTTAGGCTCCACGGTTCTCAGGAAAACTTTTCTCATCTGTGGTCTTTCCTTTAAGTTCCATTAATAATTAAAAATGACAGTCGTGATGACTTCTGAGTAATGAGTGTTTATTATGCTCCAAAATTTAAGTTAAGCACTTTACATATGTAGTCTCATGAAAACCTGGTAATTGGTGTGAAGTGAGAGCTTTGGCTATTTTACATGTGAGGACATTAGACACCAAGAAAAGGTCAATCACATGACAAGTAAGTGGCAGCAGCAGAATTTGAAACTGTATCTTTCTCATTGCAACATCCAAGCCTTACCCACTAAAGCCCCTTTTTTTTTTTTTTTTTTTTTAATTATTATACTTTAAGTTCTAGGGTACCTGTGCATAACGTGCAGGTTTGTTACATATGTATACTTGTGCCATGTTGCTGTGCTGCACCCATCAACTTGTCAGCACCCAACTACTCGTCATTTACATCAGGTATAACTCCCAATGCAATCCCTCCTCCCTCCCGCCTCCCCATAATAGGCCCCGGTGTGTGATGTCCCCCTTCCCGAGTCCAAGTGATCTCATTGTTCAGTTCCCACCTATGAGTGAGAACATGCGGTGTTTGGTTTTCTGTTCTTGTGATAGTTTGCTAAGAATGATGGTTTCCAGCTGCATCCATGTCCCTACAAAGGACACAGACTCATCCTTTTTTATGGCTGCATAGTATTCCATGGTGTATATGTGCCACATTTTCTTAATCCAGTCTGTCACTGATGGACATTTGGGTTGATTCCAAGCCTTTGCTATTGTGAATAGTGCCACAATGAACATACGTGTGCATGTGTCTTTATAGCAGCATGATTTATAATCCTTTGGGTATATCCCCAGTAATGGGATGGCTGGGTCATATGGTACATCTAGTTCTAGATCCTTGAGGAATCGCCATACTGTTTTCCATAATGGTTGAACTAGTTTACAATCCCACCAACAGTGTAAAAGTGTTCCTATTTCTCCACATCCTCTCCAGCACCTGTTGTTTCCTGACTTTT
>NC_037668.1:28277862-28318125 GCF_003255815.1 Theropithecus gelada
CCAAAACAGCATTGTAGTATAGTTTGAAGTCAGGTAGCGTGATGCCTCCAGCTTTGTTCTTTTGACTTAGGATTGTCTTGGAGATGCGGGCTCTTTTTTGGTTCCATATGAACTTTAAAGCAGTTCTTTCCAATTCTGTGAAGAAACTCATTGGTAGCTTGATGGGGATGGCATTGAATCTATAAATAACCTTGGGCCGTATGGCCATTTTCACGATATTGATTCTTCCTATCCATGAGCATGGTATGTTCTCCCATTTGTTTGTGTCCTCTTTTATTTCACTGAGCAGTGGTTTGTAGTTCTCCTTGAAGAGGTCCTTTACATCCCTTGTAAGTTGGATTCCTAGGTATTTTATTCTCTTTGAAGCAATTGTGAATGGAAGTTCATTCATGATTTGGCTCTCTGTTTGTCTGTTACTGGTGTATAAGAATGCTTGTGATTTTTGCACATTAATTTTGTATCCTGAGACTTTGCTGAAGTTGCTTATCAGCTTAAGGAGATTTTGGGCTGAGACAATGGGATTTTCTAAATATACAATCATGTCATCTGTAAACAGGGACAATTTGACTTCTTCTTTTCCTAACTGAATACCCTTGATTTCTTTCTCTTGCCTGATTGCCCTAGCCAGAACTTCCAACACTATGTTGAATAGGAGTGGTGAGAGAGGGCATCCCTGTCTTGTGCCAGTTTTCAAAGGGAATTTTTCCAGTTTTTGCCCATTCAGTATGATATTGGCTGTGGGTTTGTCATAAATAGCTCTTATTATTTTGAGATACATTCCATCAATACCGAATTTATTGAGCATTTTTAGCATGAAGGGCCGTTGAATTTTGTCAAAAGCCTTTTCTGCATCTATGGAGATAATCATGTGGTTCTTGTCTTTGGTTCTGTTTATATGCTGGATTATGTTTATTGATTTGCGAATGTTGAACCAGCCTTGCATCCCAGGGATGAAGCCCACTTGATCATGGTGGATAAGCTTTTTGATGTGCTGCTGAATCCGGTTTGCCAGTATTTTATTGAGGATTTTTGCATCGATGTTCATCAGGGATATTGGTCTAAAATTCTCTTTTTTTGTTGTGTCTCTGCCAGGCTTTGGTATCAGGATGATGTTGGCCTCATAAAATGAGTTAGGGAGGATTCCCTCTTTTTCTATTGATTGGAATAGTTTCAGAAGGAATGGTACCAGCTCCTCCTTGTACCTCTGGTAGAATTCAGCTGTGAATCCATCTGTTCCTGGACTGTTTTTGGTTGGTAGGCTATTAATTATTGCCTCAATTTCAGAGCCTGCTATTGGCCTATTCAGGGATTCAACTTCTTCCTGGTTTAGTCTTGGAAGAGTGTAAGTGTCCAGGAAATTATCCATTTCTTCTAGATTTTCTAGTTTATTTGCATAGAGGTGTTTATAGTATTCTCTGATGGTAGTTTGTATTTCTGTGGGGTCGGTGGTGATATCCCCTTTATCATTTTTTATTGCATCTATTTGATTCTTCTCTCTTTTCTTCTTTATTAGTCTTGCTAGCGGTCTGTCAATTTTGTTGATCTTTTCAAAAAACCAACTCCTGGATTCATTGATTTTTTGGGGGGTTTTTTGTGTCTCTATCTCCTTGAGTTCTGCTCTGATCTTAGTAATTTCTTGCCTTCTGCTAGCTTTGGAATGTGTTTGCTCTTGCTTCTCTAGTTCTTTTAATTGTGATGTTAGAGTGTCAATTTTAGATCTTTCCTGCTTTCTCTTGTGGGCATTTAGTGCTATAAATTTCCCTCTACACACTGCTTTAAATGTGTCCCAGAGATTCTGGTATGTTGTATCTTTGTTCTCATTGGTTTCAAAGAACATCTTTATTTCTGCCTTCATTTCGTGATGTACCCAGTAGTCATTCAGGAGCAGGTTGTTCAGTTTCCATGTAGTTGAGCGGGTTTGATTGAGTTTCTTAGTCCTGAGTTCTAGTTTGATTGCACTGTGGTCTGAGAGACAGTTTGTTATAATTTCTGTTCTTTTACATTTGCTGAGGAGTGCTTTACTTCCAATTATGTGGTCAATTTTGGAATAAGTGCGATGTGGTGCTGAGAAGAATGTATATTCTGTTGATTTGGGGTGGAGAGTTCTATAGATGTCTATTAGGTCTGCTTGCTGCAGAGATGAGTTCAATTCCTGGATATCCTTGTTAACTTTCTGTCTTGTTGATCTGTCTAATGTTGACAGTGGAGTGTTGAAGTCTCCCATTATTATTGTATGGGAGTCTAAGTCTCTTTGTAAGTCTCTAAGGACTTGCTTTATGAATCTGGGTGCTCCTGTATTGGGTGCATATATATTTAGGATAGTTAGCTCTTCCTGTTGAATTGATCCTTTTACCATTATGTAATGGCCTTCTTTGTCTCTTTTGATCTTTGATTCTTTAAAGTCTGTTTTATCAGAGACTAGTATTGCAACCCCTGCTTTCTTTTGTTCTCCATTTGCTTGGTAAATCTTCCTCCATCCCTTTATTTTGAGCCTATGTATGTCTCTGCGTGTGAGATGGGTCTCCTGAATACAGCAGACTGATGGATCTTGACTCTTTATCCAGTTTGCCAGTCTGTGTCTTTTAATTGGAGCATTTAGTCCATTTACATTTAAGGTTAATATTGTTATGTGTGAACTTGATCCTGCCATTATGATATTAACTGGTTATTTTGCTCGTTAGTTGATGCAGTTTCTTCCTAGCCTCGATGGTCTTTACATTTTGGCATGTTTTTGCAATGGCTGGTACCGGTTGTTCCTTTCCATGTTGAGTGCTTCCTTCAGGGTCTCTTGTAAGGCAGGCCTAGTGGTGACAAAATCTCTCAGCATTTGCTTATCTGTAAAGGATTTTATTTCTCCTTCACTTATGAAACTTAGTTTGGCTGGATATGAAATTCTGGGTTTAAAATTCTTTTCTTTAAGAATGTTGAATATTGGCCCCCACTCTCTTCTGGCTTGGAGAGTTTCTGCCGAGAGATCTGCTGTGAGTCTGATGGGCTTCCCTTTGTGGGTAACCCGACGTTTCTCTCTGGCTGCCCTTAAGATCTTTTCCTTCATTTCAACTTTGGTGAATCTGGCAATTATGTGTCTTGGAGTTGCTCTTCTCGAGGAGTATCTTTGTGGCGTTCTCTGTATTTCCTGGATTTGAATGTTGGCCTGCCCTACTAGGTTGGGGAAGTTCTCCTGGATGATATCCTGAAGAGTGTTTTCCAACTTGGTTCCATTTTCCCCCTCACTTTCAGGCACCCCAATCAGACGGAGATTTGGTCTTTTTACATAATCCCATACTTCTTGCAGGCTTTGTTCATTTCTTTTTCTTCTTTTTACTTTTGGTTTCTCTTCTCGCTTCATTTCATTCATTTGATCCTCAATCGCTGATACTCTTTCTTCCAGTTGATCGAGTCGGTTACTGAAGCTTGTGCATTTGTCACGTATTTCTCGTGTCATGGTTTTCATCTCTTTCATTTCGTTTATGACCTTCTCTGCATTAATTACTCTAGCCATCAATTCTTCCACTTTTTTTTCAAGATTTTTAGTTTCTTTGCACGGGGTACGTAATTCGTCCTTTAGCTCTGAGAAGTTTGATGGACTGAAGCCTTCTTCTCTCATCTCATCAAAGTCATTCTCTGTCAAGCTTTGATCCGTTGCTGGCGATGAGCTGCGCTCCTTTGCCAGGGGAGATGCGCTCTTATTTTTTGAATTTCCAGCTTTTCTGCCCTGCTTTTTCCCCATCTTTGTGGTTTTATCTGCCTCTGGTCTTTGATGATGATGGTGACATACTGATGGGGTTTTGGTGTAGGTGTCCTTCCTGTTTGATAGTTTTCCTTCTAACAGTCAGGACCCTCAGCTGTAGGTCTGTTGGAGATTGCTTGAGGTCCACTTCAGACCCTGTTTGCCTGGGTGTCAGCAGCAGAGGCTGCAGAAGATAGAATATTGCTGAACAGCGAGTGTACCTGTCTGATTCTTGCTTTGGAGGCTTCCTCTCAGGGGTGTACTCCACCCTGTGAGGTGTGGGGTGTCAGACTGCCCCTAGTGGGGGATGTCTCCCAGTTAGGCTACTCAGGGGTCAGGGACCCACTTGAGCAGGCAGTCTGTCCCTTCTCAGATCTCAACCTCCATGTTGGGAGATCCACTGCTCTCTTCAAAGCTGTCAGACAGAGTCGTTTGCGTCTGCAGAGGTTTCTGCTGCTTTTGTTGTTATCTGTGCCCTGTCCCCAGAGGTGGAGTCTACAGAGACAGGCAGGTTTCCTTTAGCTGCTGTGAGCTCCACCCAGTTTGAGCTTCCCAGCGGCTTTGTTTACCTACTTAAGCCTCAGCAATGGCGGGCACCCCTCCCCCAGCCTGGCTGCTGGCTTGCCGCGATATCGCAGACTGCTGTGCTAGCAATGAGGGAGGCTCCGTAGGCGTGGGACCCCCCCCCCACGGCCAGGTGTGGGATATTATCTGCAGGTGTGCCTGTTTGCTTAAAGCACAGTATTGGGGTGGGAGTTACCCGATTTTCCAGGTGTTGTGTGTCTCAGTTCCCCTGGCTAGGAAAAGGGATTCCCTTTCCCCTTGCGCTTCCCAGGTGAGGCGATGCCTCGCCCTGCTTCAGCTCTCACTGGTCGGGCTGCAGCAGCTGACCAGCACCGATTGTCCGGCACTCCCTAGTGAGATGAACCCAGTACCTCAGTTGAAAATGCAGAAATCACCGGTCTTCTGTGTCTCTCGCACTGGGAGTTGGAGACTGGAGCTGTTCCTATTTGGCCATCTTGCTCCGCCCCCTCTAAAGCCCCTTCTTATGTCTCCATTTCACATTGTGAATATCTGTTTTACTGCAACTAGGCACAACTGCTCTACAATTATCCTCATACATTCCTGTCTTTTCCACTGGGCCAGTGGCTCTCAATCTTTATTATGCATCAGAATCACCTGGAGTACTTTTTAAAAAATGCAGGTCCCAGATGCTGCTCCATACTTACTAAATAAGAAATTTTCTGTGCAAATGTCCAGGAGGCCTGCATCTTTTAAAACAGCCCCCCTCAGGTGATTCTGTTGCAGGTGTCTGTCTGATCACATTTTGTGTAAAACAGCATTAGACTGTGGATGCCTCAAGAACCATGGCTTTTAAAAAAATCCATCCTTGTATCTCAAGGACTCACTCACTAAATGCTTGTCAGATAAGTAAAAGAACGAATGAAGGGGCAATTGTCAAGAAAGATGTGTTCTTGGGAAGAATATGCTTTTGGCCAGACCCTTGGAAAATTTAGAGATGCATGTTTAAATATCACTTATAATATACTCGGTCTAGACTCTCCTTCCTGGAGGCCAAGTATGGCAAAGAGCCGATGAGAGGGTGGTAGAAAGTACAGATCCATCTACATATATATAAAAAAATGAAAATGCTCCGGACCATCCAGGATGAGATAGAATAAATTTTCTCTTGCTTTTATAAAACTAAAGTCAGTTGAACTAGAAATGTTTAAATGCACTTGAGGCCCAGAAAGAGATTTGTTCCCTTAAAGTTTTGTGGACCTGACATTTTCTACTTAACTCATAGCTCTAAGGTCAATATGGATTCGTTACCAGAAAAGGGTCCCAATCCACACCCCAAGAGAGGGTTCTTAGACCTCATGCGAGAAAGAGTTCTGGGCAAGTCTATAGAGTAAACTGAAAGCAAGTTTATTAGAGAATGAAAGAAACAAAAGAACGGCTACTCCATAGGCAAAGCAGTGGCATGGGCTGCTCAGTTGGGTATACTTATAGTTATTTCTTGATTATATGCTAAATAAGGGGTGGATTATTCATGGATTCATGAAATCCAATAATGGATTCAATATGGATTCAATAATCCATAATCATGGATTATTCATGGATTTCCCTTTTCTGGAAAAGGGGCAGGGATTTCCCTCGGAACTGAGGAGCCCTCCCCTGTTTAGACTACATGAGGTAACTTCCAGATGTTGACATGGCATTTGTAAACTGTGATAGCGCTGGTGGGAGTGTCTTTTAGCATCTTAATGCATTATAATTTGCATCTAATGAGCAGTGAGGATGACCAGAGGTCACTTTCATCACCATCTTGGTTTTGGTGGGACTTGGTAGGCTTCTTTACTGCATCCTGTTTTATCAGTAGGGTCTTTGTGACCTGTATGTATCTTGTGCCAACCTCCCGTCTCATCCTGTGACTAAGAATGCCTTAACCTCCTGGGAGTGCAGACCAGCAGGTCTCAGTCTCGTTTTACCCAGCCCCTATTCAAGATGGAGTCACTCTGGTTCAAATGCCTCTGACAGATTCATTCCTGTATTTAGCAAGAGTTTTTTTTTTTTTTTTTTTTTTTTAGAGTACTTACTAAAAAGCTTGTATTTAATAAGACATAGTCCTTTCCCTTTCTGAGTTTATTTTCAGTTAGAAAATTCAGGGAGCAGTAAAAGAGCAATGCAAGTAAATGGGGGGATACTTGTTCAGAATCTGCAAATGTAAGAGTGCATGAAAGGGTTTGTATAGCCAGGGGACTGGTGCTGGATGCTGCAAATTGAATAAGAATTGGAATAAATTGGATAGCCAGGAAGCAAAGAGCAGTGGAACAGATGCTTGGCAGTCAGATTGCTTATGGCTGGCTGGTTCAGTTAACAGTAAGGACAGGAGCCTAGGGTGGTGCGATATTTGCCTTGGGGAGCATAGAGAAATAGCATTGCATAGATGTGTTTTCTGACATTAAGTAGAGCTTTGGATGTTGTGGAATTTTGAACATTTCCCTTATATGAAAGCCGGTGAATTGCAGGGGAGAACAAATCAAGTCAGGGAGACCTACTAGAAGGCTGCTTTCTCAGAACAAGGAGCACTGAGGAAAAAATTAAAAACAAATAAACAAAAAAAGAAGGTTGCTTTTGGTAGTCCAGATGTGAAGGGACAGGGTTTAGACCAGGGTGGTGGAGTGCAGAAAGAAAAGCCAGAGGGATGTGGAAGGACAAGATGGCATGACCATGAATGGTGGCAGAAGCAGTGTGGAACGAGCACATCAGCTGATGTGGAACGTATGAGAACAAAAACACTCATTTTCTCACCAGAACCCTTAGTAGGAGACAGTACCTTAAGCTTACAGTGAGGATTCCAAATTGAAATTGCTCAGTAGCTGTTTCACCCTTTGTTGCTGGCAGAGCAGATGGCTCTGGAAGAGACTAGGACAATTTGTTGCTTCTTCTGTCTCTCATCACTCCCCAACCTCATCCCACAGTGAGGACCACTCACTAGTGACATTTCTGCTTTAGACCTACAAAGGAAGTCTTGCTAATGAGACTTAGGCACTGTTTCCCAAAGTGCCATTCTTGGAAATCTGTGGGTTTGTAAGTAGATTACAGGGTCACAGTTCCATGGTCAAATTAGTTCAAAAAGTATTGTTAGAGAATTAAGCAAGTTTCTTTACTGCAGGATGTCCCACAGTCTTTAATATGGTAATCAACATTTTGACTATCCAAGAGAGGGCGAGCTTGGAGCACTTCACAAACTTTTTGGATCATGGAGCTCTTTTAAAAAGAAGCACCTTGAAAGAAGAGGATAACACAGCATATATGTAAAGAAATTAGGGACTAGAAAGTTTGTCTCTTGCACTAGAGGTTGGTAGTGTCATGCAAGAAAACAAGAGTTGGGATTTGGGTCCAGGCTTTACCACTAACTGGTGATCTGGGGTAAGTCATTGAATGTCTCTGAGGTTCAGTTTTCCCAGGGGTTATGTTCATTGTAAATGAACTCTTCAACTCCTTTCAAAAGCCTGTCTTCATACTCAAAAAGGAAAATAATCTGCACTTTCTCTACTCTGCAATAACTCTGGTGGTGGAGGCAGTGGTAGGAAAAGAGAGGGTAGAGGGGACAGTGACAAGAAGATGAATAAGATACGGTCTGAACCCCTGAGCTGATTCGACTGTTGGGCCCAGTTACAGTGCTGGGCTGATGTAACAAAGATAGATGAATTTTGCAGTGTGTTCTCAGGCTTCTCTGAATCCAGCCGCATCATGTGATATACAGCAACTAGTTCAGTTACTAAGCAACACTAATTCCCAATGGTCACTTAATCCGTCTAGTCTCAGTTCTGCTATTAAGAAGCTGTGAGGCCTTGGATAAATCAATTAACCCTCTGGGTTTGGGTTTCCTTCATCTGTAAAATAAGGAGGTTGGGTTAGGTCTGGAACCATTTTTAAGTTGACCCAAGTCTTACCTGGAAGAAGGTAAAGGAAACACAGCTGTTCTCCTCTCACCCACCCCATGCAGGTGGGCCCCAACATTCTGTCTTCGCTTTTCTTCTCTTCTTTCCTCCTGGATCACTTAATCTGTCTCAGACTTTAATTATTGCATTTATGTAGTTGAAGTTCAAATGTGGATCTCTAAGACCAACTCCTCTCTTGAATGCCAAAGTCAAGGTGTGTCTACCTGTTTTCATTCTAAGGAAATCAAATTACTTATGTTTCAAACCAAACTCACAGTCTCCCCTTACAAACCAATTCCTCTTCCAGGTTAAAAATAAATAAATAAATAACTGGCCAGGTGCGGTGGCTCATGCCTGTAATCCCAACATTTTGGGAGGCCAAGGAAGGCAGATCACTTGAGGTCAGGAATTCGAGAACAGCCTGGCCAACATGGCGAAACCCCATCTCTACTAAAAATACAAAAATTAGCAGGGTGGAGTGGCGCACACCTGTAATCTCAGCTACACAGGAGGCTGAAGCAGGAGAATCACTTGAACCTGGGAGGTGAAGGTTGCAATGAACCAAGATTGCATCACTGCACTCCAGCCTAGGCAACAGAGTGAGACTCCATATCAAAAATAAATTCATAAATAAATAAATAACTATGTGCTCCTGGTCACATGCAGCCCAGACACCCAGGCTTTTTGACTCCTTCCTTCTTCCCTCCTGTGGTAGTCACTGGTCAATTCTCAATTCTCTCCACATTATTATTATTATTTTTTGAGACAGTCTTGCTCTGTTACCCTGGCTGGAGTGCAGTGGCTCGATCTCAGCTCACTGCAACCTCAGCCTTCCAGGTTCAAGTGATTCTCATGTCCCAGCCTCCGAAGCAGCTGAGATTACAGTGGGTGTGCACCACCATGCCCAGCTAATTTTTGTATTTTTAGTAAAGACGTGTTTTCACCTTGTTGGCCAGGGTGGTCTTGAACTTCTGGCCTCAAATGATCCACCTGCGTTGGCCTCCCGAAGTGCTGGGATTACAGGCATGAGCCATCTGGCCCAGCCCCTCTCTATATTATTATATGTCCACATTATTTATTTCCCTTTCCTGATGTCATTATTGTACATAAGGCTTTCATTGGTCATCCTATCCCAGGTCTCTCCTCCAAAGCACTCCATATGCCAGGTTCAGCCTCACAGAGCTTCTCTGAGCCTGCCATCCCACCTCTCCAAAGCTCTTCCTGGCTCTCTTGTGCTCGCCCCTTGGTGGCATTTGGAGCCCTGCATTTTCCCACCTCAATCATCTTGCAGCTTCCAGCTTTGTCTTCAATTACCTGTGTGTTCCTGTCCTCCTGCCAACTATTTATTAGTTTTCTTATCTCATAACTTGCCTATTCAAATTGTTCCCTTTTCTTAGACTTTTGTCTGCATTCTTTCTACCTGACAAAATCCTAGTGATATTTCAAGAGTCAGCTCAAATAATGCCTCCTCACTCCAACAAATCTTTAGGGAACTCTCAACTGGCTTGATTTCTCCTTCTTTTAGTGCCTTGTTCTTTTCTTTCTTACTACCTTACCAACCCAAACTATATATCTACTATATCTTGTAGTATCCTTTATATCTTTTTTGAGGCCAAGGAACATGTTTCCTTCATCTTTCTATCGACTATAGTGCATATTACATATTAGGAACTCAAAAACATGGTTGAATAAATTCCTATTAAATTATTAAGCTATTAAAACAATAATCTATTGAAATAATGTAATAATCTTAATCTCCTAACAAAATACTAATTAAATTTAAGTAAAATAAATAATCTACAATAATCCAAAAATGAATTGAATCTTGGTTTACTCTTTGGTGTTTTACCATTCTACTTTCGTGTCAAGTTTAGAAATAATTTTCTGAAGAATTTTGACTTTGATTTTAGTTATACTTTTGCTTAAGTAAGACCATCAGCCTATGGTTAAGGATATTTGTCTGTCCTGTGAAATCTCACTATCTCCAAGAAACCGGCTGGCTTCACTACATCATGGGAAAGGTGTTATCTTTCCTAGTTGGAGCGTCATCTGATGATGTGGTTGAAAACATGCACTTTGGCATAAGACAGACTTGGTTTGGAATTCCGACTCTGGCCTTGTTAGGGCTGCTTGGGGAATTTAGTTAGCATCTCTAAATATTGGTTTCCTCATTTGTAAATGGAGGTAATAATACATCCTGTAATTGTAGGTACTGGTTCTACTCTTGGAAGGATTCAAAAATTGTCATACTTAACTGAGGGGCTCCTCCAAGCCTGGGCGGGGTTTTCTGTATGCTCTATGGACCTACAAATGCAAACCACACTGGACTATGTAATTTCAGAGACAGATTGGAAAGCTGAAACAGAAATGCAGGGACTGTTGGTGCCCATCTTCCTGGCTTGGTGGGGAGGGATGCAGGAAAGCAGACTTGTGCTTCTCATCTTGAATCAGACATATGACAGACACTCCAGGAAATTCCTTTTGTTTGGGAAAAAAATGCTCTACCGTCTTCTCTTACCTCAGTTTCCTACATTCCCAGACTTCCTAAAAGACTACACCACTGGGGTTCCCTGAGAAACCAGCTAAGTCCAGGACATAAGATCAGCCCCACAGCTCATTTTGGTTCATAGACAATAAGGAAAGGGGACTTAACAATTACTGAGTGCTGAGTACCCACTATGTGGTAGGAACATTTTCTACATAATTATAATTATACTTCCTCATAACTTTGTCACATAAGTATCATCTCTATTTTACAAGTAGATGCTAAGCAACCTCCCAAGATTGTACAGCTAGTAAATCTGAGTGAAGAAATGAACTCAGATAGTCTATAAAACTTTTAGCATTTGTGGCCAGGCATAGTGGCTTATGCCTCTAATCCCGGCACATTGGGAGGATGAGGTGGGAGGATTGCTTGAACTCAGGAGTTAGCGATCAGCCTGGGCTACATGGCAAAACCTTGTCTGTACAAAAAATACAAAAATTAGCTGGGTGTGGTGGCATGCACCTGCAGTCCCGGCTACTTGGGAGGCTGAGGTAGGAGGATTGCTTGAACCCAGGAGGTGGAGGTTGCAGTGAGCCATGATCACACTACTGCACTTCAACCTGTGTGACAGAGCAAGGCCCTGTCTTAACAAACAAACAAGCAAACAAACAAAGAAAGAAACTTTTAGCATTTGAGATCTTCAATGTGATCAAAGCAAATTAGCTTTTTGAGGTGGGGTTTCCTTTAGCTTCTATGTCAGCGAAATTGTGAACCAACAGGATTTACCTTTTGCCACCTTAGTACTGCGGGAAACTAGCTTTCAGAAATATTGTTTGAGGGCTGGGCACGGTGGCTCATGCCTGTAATCCCAGCACTTTGGGACGCCAAGGCGAGTGGATCACCTGAGGTCAGGAGTTCGAGACCAGCCTGAGCAACATGTCCAAACCCTGTCTCTATAAAAATACAAAAACTAGCCAGGCATGGTGGCGCATGCCTGTAATCCTAGATACTTGGGAAGCTGAGGCATGAGAATCACTTGAACCCTAGAGGCGGAGGTTGCAGTGGTTGAGATCGTGGATCGTGTCTACTGCACTCCAGCCTGGGTGATAGAGTGAGACTCTGTCTCAAAAAACAAAAAACAAACAAACAAACAAACAAACAAACGAAAAACTGTTTGGGGACACTTGGGTCCTGTTTTCTTCCCTGACGCTGATGTGATGCTGATGATAGTGAGTGTTTCAAGAACTAGGAGAGACTGGTGGTTGTAAACATCCCTATAAACGTTAGCTCAGAGATTGTTAATGTTAATTTTCTGGAGCAGTGTGAGGTAAGCCCCAAGTAGTAAAGGGCAGAAGTATAGTAAAAGTTTGGTTGTTTTGTCAACTTTGCAAGACTTCAGCTGGATACCTTGTTAGGAAACTAGAAGCTGGAGGAAAGTTGTGCTAAGATGTGTAGCATTTGTTCTTGCTTTGTGTGGCCATTTTATTCCCAATAAGTACTCCACTAAAGAAATGGGCAACTTACAGCAGCCATTCAGCAGCCCGCCTGAACACTGTGGCACTGTATATAGTTATAGGGAGTTATATCCATTCAGAGGGACACACCAGATCAGAGGAAAGGAAAGAGGTAACTATGTATGCAGACGTGGAACTGTCCCCAACATGTATAACAGACAAGCCAAGGTGAAATATATAGCATACTAATATCCAACTTTTTAAATTAAAAATCTGTGCCTCTTAAGGTATGGTGGCTCACATTTGTAATCCCAGCACTTTGTGAGGCCGAGGTGGGAGGATCGCTTGATTGCCTGAAGCCAGGAGTTCGAGACCAGCTTGGGCAACATAGCAAGACCTGGTCTCTATAAAAAAATACAAAAATTAGCTGGGCATGGTGGTGTGTGCCTGTAGTCGTAGCTACTCAGGAGGCTGAGGCAAAAGGATCACTTGAGCCCAGGAGTTCAAGGCTGCCGTGAGCTATGATCACTCCACTCCACTCCAGCCTGGGCAACAAAGCAAGACCCTGTCTAAAGAATACTACAGCAAAACAAACAAACAAACAAAAAAACCCAAAACACTACAAATCCATAGTTTTTATATATGTGTAAAGTATTTCTAGAAAATTATTCAAGTAACTGATAACTAGTTACCTCTGAAGGTAGGGATGGTGTGGTGGAAATGAGACTCACTTTTCATTGTCCAGAGCAGTGATTCCCAGCGTGTTCTGGGATTCCTGGGAGTCCTTGAGACCCTTTCAGGAGATCCATAGATCAAAATTATTTTAATAATAATACCAAGTTGCTTTTATTCTCATTCTCTCATGAGTATACAGTGGAGTTTTCCAGAGGCTCAGTGACATGTGCCATTGCAACAAATTGAATCCAGAAGCAGATATGATAATACAACTGTGTCTGGTCAAGCCAAATATTTAAGATATTTTAAAGAATGTAAAATGATATAATTCTTCTCATTTTGAAGATGAAGTTATTTTTATAACAATTTTGAAGATAAAGTTATTTTTATAACAAGTATTATTCAACAAAATTACTATTATTTAATGAGTTAATACACAAATTTTAAATTCTCAGTTTTAATTTCTAACTGGGCAAATATCAGTAGGTATAAACAACATCCCTCTGAGATCCTCTGGGATACATCCAATTCCTTCAGTGCCTGGTGTGCTTGGAAAGCTTCTTTTGCACAGTGCTGGACAGGAGTGCCAAGGAGGAAAGAAATGTGAATGGAACCGAAGTCTGTAATAAAATATTGCTTTCTCTTTTTCCCAGCCTCCATCAAGGGAGATCTACAAGTTGCCTGGGGTTCAATGCTATAGAAAGTTCCAAGGTTTGTGGCTTGAATTGTTCTAAAGAAGCTGAAATAATTGAAGAGAAGTAGAGGCCAGCTGTTTTTGAGGATCCTGCTCCACAGAGAATGCTCTGCCCCTGTTGATGTAAGTAGATCCAGTCACCGAGGCTCTGTTACCACATGAGATTGGGAGTGGTGTGGCTCACATTGAATCCCCCCACTTATCCTGCCTGGTGTCACAGGGAAAGTTGAACACTTGGTTTCTGTGCCTAGGGCTGCTATCAGATGAGGAGACAATGTATTTGACTATATAGGAAATCTGATATGGACTGTCAATTAACTCATTTTCACTTCCATTGATTTGGTCGTGACCAGCCCTAGATTAGAGGGCAGTTCTGGAGTGTCCTGGCCTAGAGTGTCTTCCTCAGTTTTGAGTGAGCCAGGGTATCTGGCCTTTTTCTGGGACTTCTCTGTCCTTACAGGACCCACTGGAAATCTCTAGGGTTCCTGCGTCAATTCATGTTTTCTAATATTAAAATTTGTTTTTATTTTTAACAATTATTTTATAAGTTGTTTTCTTCTAGGAATAATTTGAGGTGATTTAGAGTAAAACAATACTTAATAGAAGCACTACAACCAGGATAATAGTACAAGAGTCCTGTAATTATGTTTTGGGGGAATTAAATGTAAGAAAACCTAGCCCAGGGATACTGATTGCAGGTTTGTACCACGCTTAGCTGTGACTCAAGGCAAAAAGAGAAGCATGCTATATTGCAGAACTTTTATTAGGAAACCATTTCCACATATCAAGGTGGTCTGCTACAGGTGAATTTTGGTCTGAATGGGACTTCTCGGTTCATCCTTTGGCAGGCTCAAATCCCACCGAGGATCTAGAACTGTAGCAATTTCTAGATTGCGTCTGAGACCTTCCCAGCCTGGAGCTCCATATCTCCTTCACGCCTGTGCCTCTAGCTTCTAGCACATGGAGGATGCTCAGTGAGAGCCCTCAGATTCAACTTGGGCTTTACTGTATTCTGCACAGCTTCTGGAATGTGTGCTGAATGAATGAATGATTGAGTAAATAATGTGAATGATTATTGGGATAAGGGTGGGGCTAAAGTAGTATTTTCTTACATTCCCCAGAAGATTTCTTCTCCCTGTCAAGATGCTTATTGGATTATCCCCTCCTCTCTGTTTATTATCTAGGGAATGCCTCATTGCTCTTTAGTTTCCTGGTGGTAATAATTCACTTCATAGTTTAATATCTTAGATTTTCTTCTTCCCACAGATTGCCTTGAAATTTGCCTTTTCTTTCTCCCTCACTTTCTTCCTTCCTCTTTCTTTTCCTCCCTTTTTTCCTTCCTTATGATAGACTCTTGGTATGGGAGAGTTAAGAGGTCTTAACTTGAGCCTTCACAGTGTATATTTTAGAATGAATAATTCATTGCTATGCTTCACCACCAACCAGAAATTATTATAGTGTTTCTCTATTACATGAGATTTTTCAAACATTATTTATCTATCATTTGTTCTGCTTTACCTTTCAGACACTATCACTGTGGTCTTTTCTTTCCCTGCCATTGGATTTTTTTTTTTTTTTTTTTTAACAGGGTCTTGCTCTGTCTGTCACCCAGGCTGGAGTGTAGCAGTGCGATCTTGTGCAATCTTGGCTCACTGCAACCTCTGCCTCCAGGCTCAAGTGATCTTCCCACCTCAGCCTCCCAAGTAGCTGGAAATACAGATGTACGCCACCACTTTGTATTTTTTGTGGAGATGGGGGTCTCACTATGTTGTCCAGGCTGGTCTTGAATTCCTGAGCTCAAGCAATCCTACCACCATGGCCTCCTAAAGTGCTCGGATTACAGGCATGAGCCACCATGCCTGGCCACCAATCTTAAGTAGTGATTTCCATAAATTATTATTTCAATATTCAAGACATGTGCTATATATAGCCTTGTCCTATGAAGCCTGATTTCGGTGCCCTCCTCCAACCCCACTGTCATATTATCCCTAGAACTATCTCACATACCTTGGCTCCTCCAGGAAGAGTCCTTCTGGTCATCAATTCAGGCTCATTCTCTTTCTGGGAATGATCAGACTGAATATTTCAATCTGTTTAGAGATTTACTAAGTTTTAGTTTCTTGTGTTTCTTATTAATAGGGAGACCAAATAATTCAGCATCCAATCTGGAGAACTAGTGAGGACAGGAGAAGTTATTAATAGGTAATCTGGAACATAAGGCATACTCTGGATGGGTGTGGCCACCTACTTTTCAAAGATATTGCCTCTTTAATAGGTACTGAGAGCAGAAGGGTAACAACAGCCTTTGGAGATTGAACTCCTGAGTTCTGTTCAGTTGTCTGGGGCTAGGGAACTCTGACACAGATTTTGTAGCACTGAGTATTTCTAACAAGCTGTGGGGGGCCTGTCTCCTAGTGGATGTTAGAGTTCCCAGAGGGAGAAGTCAAGACCACTGCAGCACCGATGGCCCCGTGCTTATGAGATCCAGTGGTGGTACCCCCAGTCAGTCTTCCTCCACCCTCTCCTTCCGCTTTTCCCTTTTCCTCCCCTTCTTCCCTTGCCCTCCCCACTCCCCAATCTGCTCCCTTCTCTTTTGGATCCTTATTCTCTCCCTCTCCCTTCCACCCCCTCCTCCGTCTGTCTCCCTCCTTTTTTTTTTTTTTTTTTTTTTTTTGAGACTGAGTCTCGCTCTGTCACCCAGGCTGGAGTGCTGTGGCCGGATCTCAGCTCACTGCAAGCTCCGCCTCCCGGGTTCCCGCCATTCTCCTGCCTCAGCCTCCCGAGTAGCTGGGACTACAGGCGCCCGCCACCTCGCCCGGCTAGTTTTTTGTATTTTTTAGTAGAGACGGAGTTTCACCGTGTTAGCCAGGATGGTCTCGATCTCCTGACCTCGTGATCCGCCCGTCTCGGCCTCCCAAAGTGCTGGGATTACAGGCTTGAGCCACCGCGCCCGGCCTCTCCCTCCTTTTCTGTATTCTCTTTCCATCGCCTTCTCTTTCTCTATTTTCTTCTCTCCCTTTGCCATTCACACTGTCTTCCTTTCCTTCTCTCTTCTAAAATGGCTCTTCCAAAATCATTGGAGGGCAGCTCAAAAGAGCAACTCTGCCAACATTAATTTCTCCTTGAAAGGGAAAAGCCTGCATTTCCAATTATGACTTAGTCTTCCTTCATTAGTTAGAAACTGTCTTTTTCCCACAGCAAGTGGCCTAGGAATGGTGTGTTTCTCGCAAGTCTCTGGTTGGAGGTTCTGGTTTTATGTATTCTGCTATGCACACTTTCCAGGGCATGAAGACAGGGCAGCCTGGGGCATTGCAGGTGGGAGTGGCAGTGAGGATGATGGTCTGGCTGTGATAGGACACACCTGGAAATGTCTGCTTGTCACAGAATGGATTACAGCTGAAGTAAACAAAACTCTGTGATCATGTTGCTGCATAAACCCCAACGTCTGAAATTTGGGATGATGGCTGTGCCAGGATTATTTTAGAAAGACAAACTCAGGATCAGTGTTCAACTAACCAGAGAATCTATAGCTGCTGTGGATGTCCCTCCACCAGAGAGGGAGAGAGCGAAGCAGAAACTGAGGAGAGAAGCTCTTCAGGCCACTCAACGGCTCACGTCCGTAGTCCCAGCACTTTGGGATGCCGAGGAGGGAGGCTCACTTGAGCCAGGTTGGAGAGCAGCCTGGGCAATGTCGCAAGACCTTGTCTGTACAAAACAAAAACAAAAACAAAACAAAAACAAAAACAAAAGCCAGGTGTGATGGTGCCTGCCTGTGGTTCCAGCTACTGGGGAGGCTGAGGCGGAAGAATTTTTTGAGCCTGGGAGGTTGAGGCATGGTAAGCCCTGTTCACATCGCTGCACTCCAGCCCGGGTGATAGAATGAGACCTTGTCACAATAACAAATAAATAAATAAATAAATAAATAAATAAGTAAAAGTTCTTCGAAGAGGAATGGAGGGGAGGAACCAAGGGCTGAACATGGACAATTCTAGGCAAACAGGGCTCCAGAAACCTTCTGAAAAGCATAAGCTGAGAGCAGACTTCAGTAACAAGAAGAAAGAACTAGGGAGGAGGGGAGCAGTCTAGAGAATAACATGCTCTTATTTGTTCATGGGATTCATAAACTGTGGACAATATTTTTATTTACCAAAAAGATAACAAAGTTTATTGAGTACCTGTAATGTGTAAGGGACTCTGGAAGTAGTCTGAAGGGATACAAATATAAATAAGAGAGAATTCCAGCCTCGGTTTCTCATGGGCATGGGCTAATAGGAAAGGAAAGGAACAAAAAAGAGAATTACACTCAAGGGAGGCGAGCATGAGTCAGGACCATGACAAATGGTTGAGGGAAGGAAAGAACACTTGTAGCTGGGATGTTTAAGGAACACGTGCTTTGAATATAGAGGGTGTGGAGCTTGAGCCAAGCCTTGGGGGCTAGGAAGGAATTTGATATGCAGAAGGGAAGATGTGGGTCATTATCGTTGGAGCTGACCTAGGCAGCTGTGATCTGGTGAACAAGTACTGTGCTGGGCATGTGGAGTGGAGGGGAGGGAGGAAATGGCTGTCTACTTGGGGCAGAGGATTGGGTTGAGGAGCGGTGGAAGGTAACACTGGAAAGGAGGACAATTGCCAGACTGTGGAGAGCCCTGACTGTTGGCTGGGCTAAGACATCTGGACAGTCTGGACACCATGTTAGGGATTCAGCACGTGCATTTTATGTGCTCTAGCGGGGAAGGATGACTTTACTGTTAGAGATGCTCATTTCTGATGTCCCTCTCGCTGAGTGTGAGTGCAGTCCTGAATCAGATTAAAGGTGTCATGACAATAAACCATTTGGAAAATGTAAAAAAAAAATGTATGCATGAAGCACTTGAAACAAGCATTTTCTAAGGTCTCAATTTCTTGTTTTTGCTTTGATCATTATAGCTTATAAGAGTAGATTTCAGGGTTAGCCACAAACTCTATTGCTGTCAGAGCAGATTTGGGCTGCTAGGTAGAATTTTATTTTCATTGTTTTGATTCTCATTTCTTTGTAATTTTTTGTATTATACTACATATTTTAGCCCCAAATTGTGGGCTGCAGGAACAATGTTGTTAAGTATTTTTGGCTAGCAGTGTTCACTAAATTGCTTCCTGAGCCTGAACTTGCTCAAACTTCCTGTTTTTTAGGGCACAGAACTCCTGGTTTCTCCATTTATGATGGATGAGAGGGGTTTGGAGTCTCTTTTCTAGACTTTCATAGCATGTTTCAGGATTTCTCACTGATATCTAATTGTCTTATAAGAGACATTATCTTTTTTTCCGGACTCAAAAAACCATGATCCCTTCTAGGTAAGGTCTGGGTGTCTGTCAAACATTTTCACTTTTGTGTAACATTTAGCATAGTATTTATCAGGCATTACTTTATTTGAGGGTAGAGGAGGTAGGTGGCGGTGGGCAGTTGGGACCCCCCACCCCGTGCTTATGTTCTGGTCCAGTATTAAGTCTTGTAGAGAATGGTCTAAAATAGATCTGTGCTATCTGAAATATTATCTAGTGAGAGCATTGGCATCATCAAAGAGCTTGTTAAAAATGCAGGATCTAAGCTGGGCGTGGTGGCTCACGCCTGTAATCCCAGCACTTTGGGAGGCTGAGGCAGGTGGATCATGAGGTCAGGAGATCGAGACCATCCTGGCTAACACGGTGAAACCCTGTCTCTACTAAACATATAAAAAAAAATTAGCCGGGCATGGTGGCGGGCGCCTGTAGTCCCAGCTACTCGGGAGGCTGAGGCAGGAGAATGGCATGAACCCGGGAGGTGGAGGTTGCAGTGAACCGAGATCATGCCACTGCCCTCCAGCCTGGGCAACAGAGTGAGACTCCGTCTCAAAAAAAAAAAAAAAATGCAGGATCTAAGACCTCAGACTAAATCAGAATCTGTGTAATTTGACCGTCCTTTGAGACTTGCTGGTCTCCAGATGTAATGTATACACATCACCTAGGGATCACGTTAAATGCAGGTTCTGGCACTCAGTTGCTTTGGTAATGATACAACAACCAGGCCTTGAAGTTTTCTCGCTTCAAAGCAACTTCCTATCTAGAGATGTCACTGGACACCTTCCCTCCTGAGAGTGACACTCCTGCACAGAATAGATGGTTTATGACAGGAGTTGAAAAACTGTGGCCTGCTGGTGATACCCAGCCTGCCACCTCTTTTTGCAAATAAAGTTTTATTAGATCACAGTGACACTCATGTATTTACATATTGTCTATGACCTCTTTTGTGCTGTATTGACTGAGTTGAATAGTTGTAAAAGAGACCGTATGACCCACAAAGCCAAAAGTATTTACTATCTGCGACTTTATAGAAAACAGTTTGCTGACCCTAGCTTATGTGAGTGACCCTAAATATTTCCTTAAAGGAATCAAATAGCTATACTCTCTTGCCCCATTGGCAAACTTTCCAAGCCCATCTGAATCTATGGCTATTCATGGAGAAGCTGAACCATAAACCGTAATTCCCAAGCGACCCACAAAGGGTCTTGAGCCTAAAATTGGTCTGGATAATGGTACCACAGCACCTGTGACTTTCCAAAATCCATTTAATATGTCTCTCCTCAAAGAAATGGTTGTAATTTTTGTAATTTTATTGAGCTGACTCCCTCCTCCACAAATTGATTTCATTAATTGTTCAACACAAGTTTGACTTTTCCCAAGAATTGGAATCAAAAGGAAATTCTGAGTAAAAATATATTTGGGACCAAGGAAATAAAAAGACTTGTACAAGTTGGTTATAATACACATTTTACTCCTAAAAAGGTAGCGTTGGTTTCGGCCTCACTCTGGGCTATTCACTGGGCAGGCTGTGTGGGCTTGGAGTCATTCTTCTAATTCTCTTAGAGAATCCCACCACCTGTCTCTTATTTGGGTTTTTGAATTGTGAAATGATGGCACACGCAAGCTCCAAGAATAGCTGTGTGTGTACGCCAAGCATACAGAGACAGAAGGCAGAGACTTAGGCCAAGGATCAGGAAATACAGAAGAGAAGCTGGCATGGAGGCATCTGCTCCACAAATACAGTGAAGTCGGAGGTTGTAGGAGGAGGGAGGTGGGACCCATGTAATCACTAGAGGATGTGAGCACTCTGCTCTGCTCTACAAGTCTTGGAGATCTTGGTTTTCTTTCCAGAACCAAATTTCAGAGGAGGTGGGTGTAGGAGAATTGAGATTCTTTTTCCTCATCCAGAGTTATCTGGGGCCAGAGAGGTTTAGGGTGAGATTCTGTGGGAATCTTTGCTGTAGCTCCAGAAGCTTTATTCTGACTTAGTTCCTTTTCCCTTTGTCTGAATAGTCCAGGACACTAAAAGGGTTTGTGAAGAGGCTGGGTAGACATAAGTGGAGAGTCTTCTCCTTAATTCTTCTCCTTGACTTCAACCAATTAGAGATTGTAGGAGTGAATTAGATCTCCTTATGTTAAACCCTGTTTCTGGCAAGCCCTCCTGAAATTCCCTAAGATGCAGAGCTGATTAGCTCACCCGGTCAGAATGTGAAGGTTTTAAAGCCAAAGTTACTATTTGGGCTGATATTTTAGACTTTCTCTTCGTTGGAAGAAGCATAATGTATTCATTCATTCATTCATTCACTCAGTGAATATCCATTGAAAACCTATTGTGTAACAGGATGTGAGGAAAAACATGAACTGGAGAGTCAGACCCATCTGAGTTCAAATTCTAGTTTCTTGATCTGTGAGCTAACTAACACCTCATTCAAGTTTCCATCCAGGTGACATAACCACCCCAGCTTCCTTCCCTGATTCTGCAGGTTAGGTTGGACATTTACTTCTCTGCTTTTGCAGCAACTTCTTTTTTTTTTTTTATCTTCATTTATTTTATTTTATTTTATTTTATTTTTATTATACTTTAAGTTTTAGGGGACATGTGCACAACATGCAGGTTTGTTACACATGTATACATGTGCCATGTTGGTGTGCTGCACCCATTAACTCATCATTTACATTAAGTATATCTCCTAATGCTATCCCTCCCCTCTCTCCCCATCCCACAACAGGCCCCGGTGTGTGATGTTCCCCTTCCTGTGTCCAAGTGTTCTCATTGTTCAGTTCCCACGTATGAGTGAGAACATGCGGTGTTTGTTTTTCTGTTCTTGCGATAGTTTGCTGAGAATGATGGTTTCCAGCTTTTCGTAGCAACTTCTACATTGTCTGTCCTCATACCACATTATGTGGAAATTATCCATTTGGAGTCTGTCTCTCTCTCCAGATTGTAAAGTCATTGATAGAAAAGAGCTTCATTTCACATACTTTTTACCCTTAGTGCCTGACATATATTAGAAATTAGACATATGTTTATTGCACTGAAAAGAACCTAGTTGTGTGGCTTAATTTCCCTAAAGCATATGTCTCTTATCTGTAAAATGAAGGTGATAAAAACGTGCCTTGTGAGTTTTTTGTGAAGATTATATCAGATAATGTTTGAATTAGTATTTTATAAATATGAAGTGCTTGCAAATAGTAATAGTTGTTCTAATATCTGGATTGATTGGGATTCAGTAGAAAGCAAGTAGAAGAGAATCAAGAAAGTATGTGGAGATGTCCTAGTCCACTTTTTCTAAACTAAATGACTGAACAAGGGGGATCTGGAGACTTCAGCTTCTGAGTTTTGGTGTGTGGGGTTGACACAGGACAGAGGACCCTTTCCAGCAAGCTCTATGTCTCTGCCACTAGATTATATACTCATAACAGTGGGGATAGGTTTTATTAATTTATTTGCCCCTTTATTCACCCTAAGCACAACTAAGAAAGTGAATATGTAATAATTGGATTTCAATGGGCATTGCAAGGCCAAAGTCTCCTGCTCCCGCAAATCTCCCAGTATCCCTGGCCTGTATGTGTCTTGTCTTGAGAACCTGAATAATGGAACTGTTAGATTGAAAACATAGATTGGGGAGAAGAGAGTGAGTTGAGTTTGAAAAATATTGAGTGTGACATCTGGCAGTCAAATACTCAGCGCTGAGTCATTTCACTTTTCATGTGTCTGTTTTAGCTCACAAACTAGACATGGAGATCATTGTACAGATTCCATAGTGCTTAATGCTCTGGCTACCCATTAAAAAACTTATAGAGCTTGCTGGAGGGGGTCCCCTATCTCGTGTCAACTCAATAAATAAATATTTATGGATTCTCTGCAAAATATTGGAATTTCTTTCCCATGTAAGTAACAAAGAACTGCTGCAGATGTTTCAGCAGAGTTGTAAAATGATATGAATTTTGCTGTGAGAAAACTTGATCTTGCTGTAATGTATGAAAAAGACTAGAAGGGAAAGAAATTGGGGGTGGAGAGGCTTGTTAGGAGGGCCAAGATAAGAGCAAGTGGGCCGTGAAGGAGGCTGTGGCAGCACCATGCCAAGCAGATTAGAGTGGAGGGGACTTGACTACCCAAGAGGCTGGGGACTCAGCTTTCTCCCTAGTGTTAGTCCTAGAAAAGTCTCCCTGCTCTGGGAAGACCAATGTCTAGCCTTATGTGGCTTCGGAACAAAAGCCGGTGATTGCATCCAAGGGAAGATAATGAGAAACACACAGGCCATGAAAATCAGGAAAGCACCATTAATCTTTTTGTTGCAAAACTTCACTTTTCAAAGTTCTGGGGAAGGGTGCGGAAGCCTCAGCACGTGAACTTGAGCCCTGTACTCGGAAATGCAAAATGGAAACCCCCTAATAAATCACAGAACTGAAAATACCAAGAGTCTGAGAGGCTGGGGGAGGACAGGAGTGAGAAAAGGAAGGGGGCTGGAGTACTGATCAGAAGACAGGAGAAAGCAACAGTGTAAAATGCGGAGAAGGGCTTAGTAGACATTCAATTTAATCTAGACTTTTATTTTGCTACAAACTAATTTTATGAAGACTTTTTTGCCCAAATATTAAATATTTACTAATTAAAGAAAAGATATTAAAACAGGAAAAACTACTTTCATTCAATAAAAACTCTAGTAATTCTTCCTAACTCCAGAATTGTGTGTATATTTTTTACCTATTAAATAATCAGAAATAGAAACCAATTAGACAAGATATGTGAATATCCTTAAAAATTTTCCGTAATATTTGACTTAGGAACTTTAGTTTTATGAATGTACTCTAAGGAATACCCTGAAAAGGACAAAATCTATACACAAAGATTATACACAAATTTATTATAGAATTACGTATAAAAAACCCTAAATGACCAGCCTTGAGTGTATGGTTAAATATGTAAGTTATAAGCCTTTGAAATAATGAGTTTTGAGAGTTTTAGGTAACAGAAGAAGGTGTTTATGATATTATATTAAATCAAGATAAAAGTCACAATGTAATATAAAGATATACAATCAAGGATGTAAAAGTGCATGGAAAAAAACTCTAATGAAAATATGCCAAAATGTTAACTATGATTGCTTTTAGATAAGGGGATTATGGGACCATTTTGTTTCCTTATGCAATTGAAAAGTCATAAATGAGCATGCATTACTTTTTCATCAGAAAAAGAAATGAGTTACATCATTTTTAAAGGGAAGATATTGTGAAGGAATATTTGTTGAGAGGATGCATAAAAAATCTGGGTAATTTCCTTATTTCCCTGGGATTCTGAGAATTTTTTTACTCTTGGGAATATCTTTCCTTGCTCCTAGTTAAATTATTTTCATATGTTAGTCTTGTTCCTGAGGATAAAATGGTAAGTTTGCTATTTTAGCTCTGCTCGAACATGTGGAGTAATTCTCTGTTACATATACAGAAAACAAGGTCTTAACTCCTTGGTTTGATATTCAAGGTCTTTCAGAGTAAAATCCCAATTGATCTTCCCAATTTCACTTCCCTTAGTTTCCTACATATATTTTCTACACAAATCAAAAACCTTTTCAGACTTCCTATTTCTTGTTCGTGTCCATAACCTCCCCTTTCTGAAACTCTACTTGTTCGTGGGGACAGAATGTTCACAGAGCATGCATTAAACATCATAAAGTGGACTGGGAGCCTCTTTTAACATACGCAGTCTGGTACTGCTGTGCTGTGTGATTTTGACAAGGCAGTTAGTTCACCCTCTAGATCTCAGATGGAACACCTGTAAAACAAAGGATTATATAGTAGATGGTTGCCAATGTTCCTTGCAGCACTACAGCTGAGTGAACCTTGTTCCCTCATGGCCCTAGGTGTGCTCATTCATCTGCCTGCACCTTGTCTCAGGTTCCCACTGCATCTTAAGTGGCCCCTGCCTACCCCACTGTCAAATTCAACCCTTCCTAGCTCATGTCCCATTTCCTTTATAATGCTGTCCTCAGTGATTCTGATTAACAGGGACTTGCATGTATGATTTTTTTTGCCACTCATACATGCTGCCTTTTATCAAAACTATGGCACATGCCAAAGATATAACAGATAATATCATTTGAATAAGAAGTCAACTCGATGGGGAGAAAAAACCTACTTAAGTAAGCTTTAGAGATAAAGGTGCACACTTCTCTAAATCCTTTGTTTATGGTCTATTAATCAATAAAGTCCAATCTGTGATCCCCAGATACATAAGAGGAGAAGGATACATAAATTATTTATGATATTTCTGAAAAGCCTAAGAAAAATCACACACAGGCCCACAGTAAGTCTATGTTTCTTTATTTTGAGTTAGAGGATTTTTTTTTTTTTCATTTTTAGCCAGTGTAAATTGGTTTAAACTTCATCTCTTGAATGACTCCTAACATGACAGAGCCCTTTCCTTCCTTCAAATTTCTACAAATGCATTGCTCCCCTTTTTTCTTTTCACTACCCATATGTCCATGTTGGACAAAAACCATGAAGGAGGTTGAGAAACTGTACCAAAATGCCAAGAGCATCTTTGCCATGTTTCAGCACAAAGGGCACTGTTAGAAGGAGGTGATCAGGGTCATCTTCTGACTCAGCCTCACAAGAGGAGCCAGGGCAGATGGACAATTCCCAACTGTTTACTCTCCTCTCTCTCCTCATTCTCTCTCTCGCATTCTTTTTGCTTCTGCTTTTTATTAGCAGCACAAAAGATTTTGAAGTGCTTAAGGGCAGAAAGCTTGCCTTGTTCATCTTTGCAGCTCTTGCTGGGACCAAGTATGGTGCTAAACACAGGGTAGACATTCAGTAAGTATTTGTGGAATTAATGAATGAATAAATGAAGGACAGGCGTAACTTTGATGGTAATGGGTCAGTGTGAACTCCGGAAAGAGTGTGCAGAGTTATAGTCAAAGTGGATGATGGATCATTGCTCTGACTTACTAGTTATGTAATCTTGAGCAAACCCCTTTATCACTGTGGGATTAATTTCCCCAGCTGTTGAAAAAATGCATGTAGGGGAAAGGGGGAGGGTTAGTGATTAAAAATGTGTACCATAAGGAGCATGTATGTAAAATCATCTGGCACATGGTGCAGCTAAAGAGCTGGCATTTATGTAGCACTTTATTTTTCCTGCATTTTTAAAAAATGTAAAACCTGAAAATCATTAAGTTATACTAACCTCAAATCTCACCACTTAAGAATTATATAAAATAAGAAATAAAATTTCTCTTCCCAGCCAACTTTTCTAATTTTCCAGAGATAACTACTTTTCTTTACATTTAGGTTTGATGTTTATCTTTCTTGATATTTTCCCAACGTTTCATGGATATATATACACACATATATTTATAATTATTTAAGATATATGTAAACTCATAAATATATACATGTACGTATATATCCATGCAACTTTGGAGATATGTGTGTGTATATCACATATCTCCAAAATGTAACTATTCCTCATTTTCAAAATGGAACTATTCATGTTTATCTATCTCCAAGTCAATTGTTTTTGAATGATGGCAGAAGCATTTGTTGTTTGAATATACCATATTTTGCTGCCAGTCCCCCAGTTCCAGTGTTTTGTGATTACAAATAATAATGCAAGGGTCTTCCTTGTACATCTATATCTGTAAGCTTTTGTACAGTACTTACTTTAGTAATAAGGCACTTGAACACTTATTGTTCTCTTTACTCATAACCACCACAAGAAAAAAGGACAGAAATTGTTATTCTGTGTTACAGATGAAGAAAAGGGAGGGCTCAAGGAGACAAGTGGCTTGGCCAGAGACCCACACAGATAGACTATGGCAGAGCCTGTGTTTCCCAGTGGCTTGAATTCTTGTCCAGAGCTCTTTTTGTCACACTGCAATAAAGCACAAGTCAACAGGGAACCTTTACAACCAGGCAGAGAAGCGTGGGTCAGGGAGCAGGCAGTCACATTACATTGTAGAAAAGAACAAACACATACACACAAACAAGAAACTCAAGGCCAAACACATCTAAAAGATATTATTTGGAAGAAATACACTGGTGGTGAGTGAGGGACCAGCATAAGATGAGCTGTCCTTTAACTAGTTACCATCTTTTATGCAGTGTTCTCAATATGATATTCAAATGATTAGGATGGCTGAGATTGCATAAATGTGGCAGGAGAATGACAAAGGACACCCCTGCAACCCCAACAATGACACTACTCCTCTCCCTCAAGGGAAGTGTCTAGGGAAGGTCTCTCGGCATCTGGTTAGGATTGGCCTTAATTGACACCTTCCTCAATTATCTGCAGGAAATATTAGCTGTTATTAAAATTTGCAGATGCACTCAATTGTCAGAGTCACTGGAGACCAAGAATTATTACTCAGAGCATTGGAGAGAGGCTGGCAGGAAAGAGAACAATTCAGCCTGGAAAAATGCAAACTAATGGATAAAGCAAGGTTGGGGGAGTGGGGGAAGAACTTAGAGGGATAAGGCTAGTAGTAGGCTGAGGCAGTGAAGCACTCCCCTGGAGTACAAACTTTAAGGGGATACCAAAAACTCAGCTATCAAGATAAATACAATTTTAATTCAATATTGAAAAATCAAGTTGACAAATGACAGCCTGTGGGCCAGCAGCCTGTTTGTAAATACAATTTTATTGGAAAGCCACTGGAAGTAAAGGTACCGTGGCAGGGGAGATCCAGGCTAATTCTTTGATGTGAAAACCCTGGTTCAGCTTGTGAATGTTAGACACATTAGACCTTAGCTTGTGATTGGTGGGAAAAATACTTCTGAAGAAAAGGAATAATGGATCTGACTGCTTTTATGGGTTTCCTGGGGCTATTGTAACAAGTGATCACAAACTAGGTGGCTTAGAACAACAGAAATTGATTGTCTCACAGTTCTGGAGGCTGGAAGTCCAAGATTAAGGTGTCAGCAGGGCCATACTCCCTCTGAAGATTCTAGAGAAGCATCTTTCTTCAACATCTAATTTTTGATGGCTCTTGCAATCAGTCCAATCTCTGCCTTGATGTTTGCATACTCATTCTTGTGTATGTCTCTCTGTCTCTGTGTCCACATCTTTTTCTCCTTTCCCTTAGATCCTAGTCATTGGGTGACATCCCAGTACAGATAACTTCATTTTAACTTGAAAACATCTGCAAAGACCCTATTTTCAAATAAGGTTACATTCCTAAGGTTACCTATGAATATAACCTTAACTCTTTGGTTCCTTATTTGTAAATAGAGTCTTTCTTGGACACAATTCAACACACCACACTATTAAGTAGGTGGGGATGGGGAGAGATTTGACTTAGGTGCAGCAGAAACATTATCCATTCACAGGAATCTGGCAGCGGAGTCAGGGGCAGACTCCTGACATGATTTAAATACCTAAGAAAACATTTAAGGAAATGTACTTTAGTTCTTTTGGGGTGCAAATATTATAACCTTTGCTAATGTCACATGGTGACAAATACGTGTAGGATTTTTAAGGGTAGTTCTGATTTCAAACATGCAAACAATAGTGACTAGAAATATTTTTACTAAATTTTATATTCCTTTTGTTATTATTTTATTCTTCTCAATATAAGGCGCTTACTAAATTATTACTATAACTGAATATGACAACTTTAGATATTTTTCACAAAAATTCACCAACTGGGGAAAACTGTTGTTTGTAAAATGCAGTATTCTGATTTTTAATTTATGAAATATGGCTATAATGCTTCTGAAGCCTGTTCAAGGGCTGTGAAACAATGGAGATGATTGAATACCATTAGAATTTTAAGTAAGTTGAGATGTAAATGGGAATCAAATCTGTTTTCTCCCATTTTCCAAACACATCACAGTCAAGTCCAAAAACTTGAATGTTACATAGCTTTTTGGTGAACACTTTTGTTATAGACATGCATGTGTAGGTATACTTAATTGTATCAGCGATAATAACATTAGTTATTTTAATTATTGTATCGCCAATCCTAATTACTAATCAATAAATGTATACTCATTAATTAATAATTCAATAATAATGGCTAATATTTATGAAGTGCTTATGTGCTAGACAGAAGAATTGATCCCTTTATGTGAATTATTTAATTTATGAATACAGTAATTCTTCCTTATAATTGATATTCTGTTTATTTGGGCTTGAAATGTACTACATATTATTTTTCCTGCTTTTGGTCAGGGGTCACCAGCCCATTTAAAGAGAGACAGCTGTATCTTTCTGTAACTGGGCTACTTTCTCCATGGGTGCATTAATGTTAACAGAGAAGCATGGCCAGCAAGCATTGCTAGCACAATGTGACGGGCCCTGCTGTGATGAACAGAGAAACTGGGAACTTTATCATTGCTGCTACATACATTATCAACTAATAATGTGTTTTTAAAATTCCTGAAAATAGTTTGCTTTCTAAAGGTTAAAAAGGTTTAAGTTCTCCCTGCAATTTTGTTTATATAGATGATTTGCTTTGTAAACATTTGGGTTTTTTTGTTTGTTTTTGAGACAGAGTCTGGCTCTGTTGCCCAGGCTGGAGTGCAGTGGCACGATCTTGGCTCACTGCAACCTCTGCCTCTTGGGTTCCAGTGATTCTCCCTCCTCAGCCTCGCCAGTAGCTGGGATTACAGGCATGTGCCACCATGCCTGGCTAATTTTTGTATTTTTAGTCGTGATGGGGCTTCACCATGTTGGCCAGGTTGGTCTGGAACTCCTGATCTCGTGATCTGCCCGCCTTGGCCTCCCAAAGTACTGGGATTACAGATGTGAGCCATTGTGCCCGCCACAGCTCTGCTTTTTAAGGCTTTGCAATTGATTGAATCAGGCTTGTTCAGGTTACCTAGGATAATCTTCCTCATGTAAAGTCAACCCATGATGGATTTTAATCAATCTACAGAACACTTTCACAGCAACACCTAGATCAGTGTTTGAGTAACTGGGGTCTATAGCCTACCCAAGTTGAAAGATCAGAAGAGCTGTGACAACAATGATAAAATAAACTGTTGCCCTCTAGTTTCCTCTTGGGCATTAATAATTTAGCTAAGATAAACCCAAATACTTTGGATAAGATTGACTGAATTTAGCTTTGCTGATGCCTCTGATTTCAGTTGCTTTAACCAAGGGCAAACCCCTAGTGCTTCTGTTGTCTGTTGATACCCAGAGGCTTATGTGATCTGGAAGGGTAAGTGGCTTCTCTCTGATTTGCCAGGAGCAAGTGGTTATGTTAGATGAGGAGCCAGAACACTAATTTCAGTGATTGGACTCTGGTACAAGTGATGGGAGGCCCGAGGGTGGGGTGCTGCTTTTTCCTTTGGCCCTGATAAACATTTTATGCTTGTTATGGTGGTTGAAATGCTGTATTTAACCTTTTCTTCATGTGCCAGGAGGTTCACAGTAAATGAGGGGTATGGTCTGTGAGGGGAAAAGTGGCTGTGGCTTGGCCTCTTTGTACCTTGTCAGCACACATACACGCATGGTCTGTAACATGTGAACCTATCACGTGGGTACTCATTACTGAGCTGTGAGGGCTGTCCCTGAGAAGCTGGGGGCAGTGGTCGGGAGAGGAGAAGGTCATGGGGGCACAGTAGAAATGGCACTGGACTGGGAATGAGTTCCTACTGCCAACTTGTCATCAGTTCAGTTCTTCCAATCCTGTACTCACTCCTTTATTGCCCAGGACATATATTTAATGCCAGGCTAAGCACAAGGCTTCCAGGATTCAGCAGTGAACAAGACAGATGCCCTTTTGGAGCTGACTGTTGAGCAATGTTAATAAATAGCAATGATCATATCATTAGAATTTCCCAAGGGTTACCATGTCCCAAATGTGTGAGCTATGATAGAGGAAGATGGGGTTATTCTAGGTGAAGGCTAAGAAGCTTCTGGGAGGTGGTGACTAATAACTACTGCCTTTTTTACTTTGGAGTCATGTCCTTTCTGTGACTCCCCTTTCCTTCTCCTCTGTGTTCTCTCCCGTGGCCTTGTCGGGCTGCCCCTGGCTTCCGTTCTCTCTTCCTAGTCTCCTTTCTAATTAGCCTTTCTAGCCCGATCAATCAAGCTCTTTTCTGGAATCTCTAGCTGCCTGATGGACACCTCCTTGTGGAAGCCCTCAGACATCTCAAAGATACATCTGTGAAGAACTCAACTCTTCCATTGTATTCTTCCTTCCCTTTCCTGTCTCTGATAATGTTATCACAATTCGTTTTGTCATTTAGGTCAAAAACATAGTCATCTTTGACCTACCTTCCCTATCATACCTACCACTCAGCCCTACCCTGTCTATTCCCACGATGTCTCTCATCTCTCCCTCCATTTGTTTGTCACTCTCAATGGTCAGACTGTCTTGGTCACTTTTCTGGGCAATCGCTATAGTTTCATGCTTACAGTTTCCTCTCAACTTTAGTTCATCCTCTTCAGAGCTACCAGAGCACATACTCTTGATACATCTTCTTGTGTCACTCTGTTGCTCAAAAGCCTTCAGTGAACCACTGCTGGGCTCTGCAGCCAGGTGCTTGTGTTCTAAACCTGGTTCCATCACTTACCAGCTGGGTAACTGGCAAATTATTAACCATTCTGTGCTTCTATTATTTCATCTATAAAACAATTGTGTCTGTCTCATAGAGTTGTGATGGGGATTAAATGAGTCAACATATAAGTAGTGCTTATAAAAAAAAAGTCTGACATAATTTTGGCATTCCATTTCAGGTAGATCCTCTGGCTCCTGGTCCTCTACATGTTCCCTCTTGTACTTTGACTTTTTGCTTTTCTAACTTTTGTCTGTTATATTTCTGAATAGTTTTTTGCAAAGTAGTGCACAAATTAGTGCCTGTATCTACACAAACTACATCACATGTGATGTTCTTGTCTTTCTTCATATTCTTTTAAAAACTATGTATTATATGTGTACCCACATATGCATATTTATACTAAACTAAATATATATGTATATACATATATGCGTATAGATTCATATATACTTTATTGTTTCTTAATTAACTGACCAAATGTCTTGATGGTGCTTCTAAATAAGTGGTACTTAGGCAAATCTCCACCCATAATGTTGTGGTAAAAGATTAATTTTTGAAAACTGCTCAGAGAACAGCTTTCTATCACACTAGTCATTACAGTTTTAGTTTTTTCAATGTTCTGGCAGCCATTCTCATGAGGATGGACTGTGCTGACTGGTCTTAGTGAAAGTTACCAGTGGGCACGTTCTCAGGGCCTCTCTGTCCCCATGAAGCATCCCCACTCAGAGACATGGAAAACCTGTGAGCTCATACAAATGATTTCTGGGATGAAAATAGCAATGTGAGATAGTGCCAGGAACTTCAGGTTCACAGAGTATAATTAAGATTTTTCCTGAATCATTGCACACTGTAATTTCATCATTATGTACATTCTTTAATTATGGGCTCTAATTGCCCATTTTAGTTCTGTAATTAGACATAAAGACATTAATTTTGTAAATACAACAATTAGCTCAAATGTCTTCCAAATTCTTTCCCCTACCCTACCTTTGAAGAAAAATTAATACATCATTAAAAAGTTTGTGCACAGAAGGAGCCTCTTAAAGGGCAGCTTTTGGGAGCCAGTTGGTGTTCTCAAAGGTGGGGCCCCGGTTCAGGAAGGGTATGGGAACATCACCCTCTTATATTCCCCATAAACTCTGTTGCTTCATGTCAGATAGACCCTGCAGGGTCCAGGGCAGGGAAGAGCTCCATTAATGCACGTAGGACCAATTTCTCTTAATTGTAAAATTTTAAGGTGACATCAATGCTTAATGAGTCATGGGAGAGGAATGAACTAATGTTAGGGCAACTCTGGTTTTTTATTTCTCTTGTGTCCTATTAAAAGATGAGAAGATGAAGCATTTTTGGTTCATGGGATTTGTATTTTTCATTTGTGTATGGGTAGCTGATTATCATCTGTCATTGTGTGTGTGTGTGTGTGTGTGTGAGAGAGAGAGAGAGAGAGAGAGAGAGAGAGCTAGAATCTGTTTTTTAAGAACTTCAATGATTCAGATCTCCATTTTTTCCTTCACCTATAGCACTTTAGTTAAAACAAAACAAAACAAAAAAACAGACGTGTTCCAGCATTTCCCCCCATGTACCATGCTATGTCCATTTCAGCCGATACATTTTACATATGTATCTATTTTCTCCACTTATAAATCCAAGCAAAAAATGGCAGTGTGGTAGAGTAGAAAGAGCCTCAGTAAGGGTCTTGGCCCCTTTTTCTTCCCTTTTTATACATACTCTCTCTCTAGGTAATCTCTCTAGTCTCATCCTTTAAAGGCCGTTTATACTCTTTTGTCCCTCCATTTATATCTCTAGCTCAGGCCTCATCTCTGAGCTCCAGATTAGATAACAATCAGAATGCTTATTTCTACTTGGATGATTTATAGATAATTTAAGCTTGCTGTGTCCAAAACTGGGTTTACTTTTCCTCCAAATGTATTGCTTTTCTGTTTTTCCCAAACTCAATAAATGGCAAAATTCAGGTATTCAAGCCGAGTCATCCTTGATTATTCTTTCGACATATGAGCCATCAGCAAGGCTTGTTTCACCCTCCAGAACCTATCTTCAATCTGTCTGTTTCCCTCTCCCTCCATTCAGGCTGCCATCCCAATGCAGAGTGTTCTGTAAAGCAAAAGGGGTGGTCTGCTCTCACCAATAGCAGTTCGTGTGCTCTTAATTCACGTGCTCTTAATTCACGGATGGATTACCTAGCACTTAACACAGACCCAGATATATTTGGTACTCAGTAATATACGCTGAAGAATGAATGAGTGAGTGAATGAATTAATGAACGAATAACAGAAACTCTTCCTCCTAGAACTTAATAATACAGAGCACGATTAACCTGCTTTCATAGGTAATCAGTGAACCTCGCGAAGTGTGACATTTATCTTTTGGTGAGAGCAGCTCACCCCTTTTGCTTTACTGTTTCACCAATTATCTCTGTTTTATTTTTGCCTGTTCTTTTGGACACAGCATTTAGTCAGAAATTTGCACCTGAGTCTTACTTCTGCCACCTACTAGTATAAAGATCAACTGGTGCAGAGCACTATACAGTGGTTATTTATTGTTTGCTACAATGTTGGAAAACCGCGTATACAGTTTCCTCTCTAGGACATCTTTAACTGGGAGGGATAAAAACGGCACAACTAAATTTCATGATTTGGATAAGAAGAGAAACATTGACCGGGTGTGGTGACTCATGCCTGTAATTTCAGCACTTTGGTAGGCTGAGGCGGGTGGATCACCTGAGGTCAGGAATTTGAGACCAGCCTGGCCAACATAGTGAAACCTTGTCTCTACTAAAAGTACAAAAAAAAAAAAAAAAAAAAAAAATTAGACGGGCATGGCGGCGGGCACCTGTAATTTCAGCTACTCGGGAGGCTGAGGCAGGAGAATCGCCTGGACTCAGGAGGTGGAGGTTGCAGTGAGCCGAGATCGCGCTGTTGCATTCCAGCCTGGCCAACAAGAGCAAAACTCCATCTCACACACACACACAAAAAAAAAAAAAACAAAAAAAAGAGGAGAAATATTGCTTCACTCAGAAAGTGCTTCCTAAGAGATTCTCATGGTCCAGGGATGATGCTGGATGATGGAGATGTGGAGTAATGTAGAGATTAAAGGGTAGTGGGGACAGGGATGCACATATAAGCCAATGAGTAGAAGAAAGGGGTTCTGGTGCTGGCACAGCAGCAACCACAGGGTGAAAGCGACTGCAAATGCACATGTGCTCAATTCTCTGAGGGGACAATGGTGGGAAATGGAAGGGTCCTGATCATGTCATTGTTGATGGCAAGTCTGCCAGTCAAAAGGAACAAGTGAGCAAAGGCCTGTAGCCTGGAGGCGGCTTGGGGCTTTCAAGGAACCACACTTCATTAGACCTGCTAAAGCTTGTGTTTCAAAGAGAATGTACCCAGGTCAAAGACCTGCACATAGTAGGCACTTAGCTAATATCTGTTTAATAAATGGATAAGTGAATATAAGTGGCAGAAAGACGGCTGAGTTGTTGGGACAGGTGAGATCATGGAAGGCCTTGTGCATCATGCTAGGATCAGTAATGGGAAGTAGAGAAGTGGTCAATGAAGTTTTATTTAAGCAGAAAAGAGACCCTGTGGAGTTGAGTTTTAGAAAAATCCCTGTGGCTGTAGAAAAGAGGATGATTTGGTGGGAATGAGACTGAAGTTGTGAGCACAGACAGGAAGGGTAACTGAACATTTTGAGAGAGCTGAAAGTGTAGACAGGAAGGGTGTTCAGAAATTGTTGGAGCTCAGAGAGAAGTCCTGGGCCTGGCCAAGCAGTGTAGACAGCCAGAAACAGACAAGAAGTGGAATGTCACATTCTAGTAACTGATTGAAATGTGTGTGTGCATGCATGTGCAAGCTGAAATGTGTGTGTGTTTATAGGCAAGTGGGTTGAAAACTGTGTGTGTGCTTAAGTTGGAATGTACATGCGCATGTATACAGGTGATTTGAAGTATATGTGTGTGTGTGGGGGGGAACACAGGGTGTGGTAGTGCATTGGAATGTGTGTGTGTGTGCATGAGTGCAAGTGAACAGTCAAGAATAGTGTCTAACACTTACCTATTTGGTCTAAAGGCTCATAAGACTTCTGCCTTACTCCTAGTCACATGCTCCAAGTCACAAGCAGAAATGGGCAGAACAGCTCGGCCTTGTAATTCCAGCCTGAGTCACACTAAGCTGTTTCCAACCAAGTGAATTAATTGCTCCCTTCTTATCCCACACAGCACTTTCCTCTACAACACTTGTCACACCACTGTTGTTATTAGTTTATATAATACTTTCCCCCCTGCTAGGCTGTGAAATCCTGAAGGAGGAGAAAATGTGTTAAGTATCATTTGTCTCCAGAGTCTAGCTCATTCAGGCACATGCTAAGTTCTCAACTAATGTCTGTTGAATGAACTAAGAGAATAGGCACACTTTTATAGCTTATTAAGCGCAAACATAGACTCCAAAGCAAAATCTCATCATTGCCTCTTGCACATTTTGGAAGCAACAGCAATAATAGTTACCATTTCTTAAGAACCTACTATGTGCAAGGCACAGTGCCAAGTACTTTGGGGGAGCCAGTGATTTTATGTGCAGTGTTTTTTAAAGTCTCTGGAGTTAAAAAAGTCCTGGGAGGTAAATATTATCCACCCCTTCCACAGACGACAGGAGCGAGGCTTACTAAGGATAAGTAATGTACCAAGTCACACAGCTAGAAAGTAGAGAGCTGAAACAGGAACTCAAAGCCTGGGCTCCAAACAAGCACACCCTGCAGACTTCCCTTCCCTATGATGCCCCATGCCCAGTTTTCTATTTTCTTTATAGTGGAAAAGTCAGTGCCCTTCCTATGAGAAATGAAAGGGTTTAAAGTAGTCAAAAGGAAACAGTGTTTCCTCTGTGCTCAGGGGGTTTTGGCTAATCACAGAGAGTGAACCAAAAACAATATTATGTGAGATGCGGCCAGTTTGGGTTGATTCCAGCTTTGGATGCTGTGAGCTGGATCCCAGGAGCACACGAGGAAAAACGATAATAGCATACTTAAGATCCAAGCCCATGGTGGGTTGAGGATAGAGGTTTTGCTTTCCTCAAACTATTGCATTTTTCTTTTCCTCCCTAAGGGTCCGGGCAAGATGCTTCCTACCCCAGGGGACCACTTCCAAATGCTGCTCTGTCACTTGGTGGAAAACTTCAAATTTATTGAGGTTTTACTGTGGAAGACTTAGTCAAGAGGGCAAGTACCCTATATCTCCAGATTGCCTTGCACATACTGGCATTCGACTAATATTTTATTATATGGATTCTAATAGCTGATTACAGTTTGCAATGCTCTACTCATGGATAAATCACAGTTGATCTTCTCAGACTCCTTATGCCTTTTCCCAGTGGGGTTTTCATTGTCATGGATAACCCCAGGAGAAAGAGGAGGCGCAGAGGAACCTCTCCTACATGAATAGGTGGGGGGACGCAAGGGAGGACTTCTAGCTTTTCTTCTTCTGACTTTTCTACATTCCCCAAGTTCAGTGACTCATCCCCATCTTTTAATTGAGCATCTTGGAACTGAACAGCACCTCCCAAGCAACCTTCACCTGGGAACCAGGCAGAAACAAGTGAAAATGTGGAGGAGGTGGTTATGAATTTTTGTGCAGTCAGTGATTTCAGGGATCCAGGAAGTTATTCTACTTTCTAAACCACTTCCCTACCTGCTGGATATGAATATAACTCCCTCAGCTTTCAGCTTTCACATCTACTTTATATAATTCTACTCTGCCTCTATATTATTTATACCTATGTGCTGGGACTTGAGCAAAGGTGTTTTTTTGTTGTTGTTTGTTTTTTGTTTTTTGTTTTTTGTTTTAAACTTTGTGCAAGGGAAGCCATAAATAATTTGGGCAACTTGTAGGGAACAGGCAGAGTGAATTTGGAGAAACCAACAGTCAGTAAATGTCACATGGGAGACACTGAGCACTGCAGACAGATCTTTCAATGTGAAGCAGCAGCAAAGAACATGGCTCTGGAGTCAAACTGGCTGAGCTAAAGAGTTGACTTTTTTACCTGCTAGTTACCTATTGGTAGTTACCTACTAGTTGTCTACTAGTTACCTACCTCTGTTACCTACTAATGTGACCTTGGGCAGGTTAAGTAACTTCTCTGAACTTAGTTTACTGATATGTAAGTTAGTGATAATAATAATTCCTATCTCATAAAGTTACTGTGAAGATTAAGTGAGGCAATGTATGTGGAGTGTTAAAACAGTGCATGACGCAGAGTAAACACGTTAAAATGAACTGTTATTAATATTTGGTTGCTAAAGGTCTGTCCTACCTGATGTGTCTATCTCTTTCAAATAAATCCTCTGGGATTTAGCATTAGAAACTTAATCTTGCAGAAAGTTAGAGCAGGGAGGAACCCTCAAGATTGTCTAATCCAAAACCGTCTTTTGTAAATGAGGAATCACTGGCCCAAGGTCACAGAGGAAGTCACTGAGTAATCCCTCTGGTCTGTTGCCCGGAATGCATTCCTTCCCACAAATCTGGCCATGCTTGTCCTGGAGGGCAGATAGACTAGCCCTCCCCAGGTAACCGCATATCTTCCTGTAAAACCATCTCTCCTCACAAAGTGGCACAATTTCTAAGGATCCCTCAGGCAACAAAGTAGGTTGTGTTCAGAGACCAGTGAGGTGGAGAAACTGCCTAGCCGCTGAACTCCAGGCCAGACTTGGTGACTGGCACTCAGTAGAGTCAGAGTCCTGGAGACCTGCGCATCAGGGAGAGGGCCCTGAAGAGATCTTGAAATAATTTGACATGGAAAAAGAAACATACAAGATTTCAGAGACACAGATGAGCATCATATTTTTAAGTCAAGAGCTCAGTTATATTTTTGACACTGTGGTGTCTACAGTACTAAGGCATGTTCTTATGAGAGTGACACTCACTAGCTCTCTTCCTTCCTTCCTTCCTTCCTTCCTTCCTTCCTTCCTTCCTTCCTTCCTTCCTTCCTTCCTTCCTTCCTTCCTTCCTTCCTTCCTTTCTTCCTTCCTTTCTTTCTTTCTTTCTTTCTTTCTTTCTTTCTTTCTTTCTTTCTTTCTTTCTTTCTTTCTTTCTTTCTTTCTTTCTTTCTTTCTTTCTTTCTATTTTAACTTTCATTTTAGTTTCAGTGGTATCTGTGCAGGTTTGTCATATAGGTAATGGGGATTTGGTGTACAGGTAATTTTGTCACCTGGTAATAAACATAGTATCCAATAGTTATTTTTTCTGATTCTCTCCCTCCTCCCACCCACCATCCTCAAGTAGGCCCTGGAGTCTGTTGTTCCCCTCCTAGTATCTGTGTGTTTTCCTTGTTTAGCTCCTACTTGTAAGTGAGAACATTCGATATTTGGTTTTCTGTTCCTGTGTTAATTTGCTTAGGATAATGAGATCATGTCCTTTGATGTGGAAAGAGAAACTTAAAAATTTTCAGAGTCACAGATGAATATTATATTTTTAAGTCAAGAACTCAGTTATATTTTTGACAGTAGGGTGCCTACAATACTAAGGTGTGAATGGAGCCTCCAGCTCCATCCATGTTGCTGCAAAGGACGTGATTTCATTCTTTTTTATGACTGCATAGTATTCCATGGTGTGTATGTATGAAGGGTGGCCAGCCCCTCCGCACCTGCGGGTATATCTCGTCAGGTGGGACGAGAGACTGAAAAAAGAAATAAGATACAGAGACAAAAATATAGAGAAACAACAGTGGGTCCAGGAGACCAGCACTCAGCATACCAAGGACCTGCACCAGCACTGGTCTCTGAGTTCTCTCAGTTTTTATTGATTATTATTTTCACTATCTCAGTAAGAGGAATGCAGTAGGAGAGCAGGGTGATAATAGGGAGAAGGTCAGCAAGAAAACATGTGAGCAAAAGCATCTATGTCATAATTAAGTTCAAGGGGAGGTACTATGCCTGAATGTGCACATAGGCCAGATTTATGTTTCTCTCCGCCTAAATATCTCAGTGGAGTAAAGAATAACAAAGCAGCATTGCTGCCAACATGTCTCGCCTCCCCCCATAGGGCAGTTTTTCTCCTATCTCAGAATTGAACAAATGTACAATCGGGTTTTATACCGAGACATTCAGTTCCCAGGGGTAGGCAGGAGACAGTGGCTTTCCTCTCTCTCAACTGCAAGAGGCCTTCGTCTTTTACTAATCCACCTCAGCACAGACTCTTTACTGGTTTCAGGTTGGGGGACTGTCAGGTCTTTCTCAACCCACAAGGCCATATTTCAGACTATCACATGGGGAGAAACCTTGAACAATACCTGGCTTTCCAAGGCAGAGGTCCCTGCAGCTTTTCACAGTGCATTATGCCCCTGGTTTATTGAGACTAGAGAATGGCGATGACTTTTACCAAGCATACTGCTTGTAAACATGTTGTTAACAAGGCACATCCTGCAGAGCCCTAGATCCCTTAAACCTTGATTCCATACAACACATCTGTGAGCACAAGGTTGGGGCAAAGTGGCTGGGGCAAAGTTACAAATTAACAGCATCTCAGCAAAGCAATTTTTCAAGGTACAGGTCAAAATGGAATTTCTTATGTCTTGCCTTTCTACATAGACACAGTAACAGTCTGATCTTTCTTTCTTTTCTCTACATATGTACTATGTTTTCTTTATTCAGTCTACCATTAATGGCCATTTAGTTTGATTCCATGTCTTTGCTATTGTGGATAGTGCTGCAATGAACATGTGTCTTTATGGTAGAACAATTTATAGCCCTTTGGGTATACAACCAATAATAAGATGGCTGGGTCAAATGGTAATTCTCCTTTTAGCTCTTTGAGGAATCACCACACTGCCTTCCAGAATGGCTGAACTAATTTGCACTCCCACCAGCAGAGTATGTGTGTGTTTTTTTTAACCTCGCCAACATCTGTTTTTTTTTTTTTTTTTTTTTTTTTTTTTTTTTTTTTTTTTTTT
>NC_037668.1:28318213-28322242 GCF_003255815.1 Theropithecus gelada
TTTTTTTTTTTTTTTTTTCTTTTCTTTCTTTTTTTTTTTTTTTTTTTGACGGAGTCTCGCTGTACTCCCAGGCTGGAGTGCAGTGGCGTGATCTCGGCTCACTGCAAGCTCTGCCTCCCGGGTTCATGCCATTCTCCCGCCTCAGACTCCCAAGTAGCTGAGACTACAGGCGCCCGCCACCACGCCCGGCTAGTTTTTTTTTGTATTTTTAGTAGAGACGGGGTTTCACCATGTTAGCCAGGATAGTCTCGATCTCCTGACCTCGTGATCCACCTGCCTCGGCCTCCCAAAGTGCTGGGATTACAGGCTTGAGCCACCGCGCCCGGCCTATTTTTTATTTTTTTACTTTTTAATAATAGCTATTCTGATGAGTATGAGATGGTATCTTATTATGGTTTTGATTTGCATTTCTCTAATGATTAGTGATGTCAAGTATTTTTTTTTGTATGCCTGTTGGCCGCATGTATGTCTTTTTTTGAAAAGTGTCTATTCATGTTCTTTGCCCACTTTTTAATGGGGTGGTTTGGTTTTTGCTTGTAAATTTGTTCAAGTTCCTTATAGATTCTGGACATTAAGCCTTTGTCTGTTGTTCCCCTCCTAGTTTGTAAATATTTTCTGCCATTCTGTAGGTTGTTTATTTACTCTGTGAGTAGTATCTTTTGCCGTGCAGAAGGTTTTTAATTAGTTCTCAATGGTAAATTTCTGTTTTTGTTGCAATTGCTTTTGGTGTCTTCATCATGAAATCTTTGCCAAGTCCTATGTCCAGAATGGTATTTTCTAGGTTATCTTCCAAAGTTTCTGTGGTTTTGGGTTTTACGTTTAAGTCTTTAATCCATCTTGAGTTGATTTTTGTATGTGGTATATAAGATAAGGGTCCAGCTTCAATCTTCTGCATATGGCTAGCCAGCTATCTCAACATCATTTATTGAATGGGGAGTCCTTTTCTTAGTGCTTGTTTCTGTTGATTCTGTTGAAGATCAGATGGTTGTAAATATGCAACATTATTTCTGGGCTCTCTATTCTGTTACATTGGTCTATGTGTCTGTTTTTGTACCAGTACCATGCTGTTTTGGTTACTGCAGCCCTGTAGAATACTTTGAAGTTAAGTGGAGTAACATGATACCTCCTGCTTTGTTCAGCTCATTTCTTTCTTGTTGAAGACTTAAGTTCAATGACCTTAGATGTCTTTAGAATGGCATTTAGGAAAATGGACTCCTTTACAAAAAAGGTGAAAAAGAAAATAATATCACCCAACCTTAAAGACTATTTTTTTGGGGGGAGAGGGAAAGGACTTTACTCATAATCCTATCAGCTGAACACATTCCAGTCTTCTTCTATAGAAACACATTTTTTTATAAAGTTGAAATTATGGAGCTAAGATATTTCTAAGAAAACTTAATTTCAGTTAGGGACTTGTTGATTATCTTTGGGTAAGTCAATCCGGCTTCTTTTCTGGGAGGAGTGTTGTGTCTTCAGAGATGTGAACATCGACGTCTGCTTGTTTTTGTGAGGAAGCATGGTAGAATGAAGAGAATGCTGTCTGAAGTCAAAAGATCCAGATTGAAACCAGACTTTAAGCCTGGACTCTGCTTCCCCTTTTGCTGAATGACCTTAAGGAAGTGTCTTAACCTTCCTGGATCTGTTTTCTAGCATTTATAAAATAGATCACTGGCATATCAGCTTGTTAACATGCACTGTGCTCAGCCTTGACACACGGGAGAAAGGTTTTCAGGGGCAGGGTGAAGATTTCATCTATATGACCTTTGACTGCAGTTTGGTTGGTTGGGTTACACAATCTAAAATTGTAGATTGATTGAGAGTCTTTTGCAATATGTTTTTCTTTATGGTAGTTACACAGGTCCTCTCCTCTCTGGTGACAGTGGTAATTTACCAGGGCATTGTGTCCTTCTCTTTTCATTAATTAGGCCACTGAAGCCTACTTGAATCCCCAGAGACCATTCACAGATGATGAAGGTGGTAAGATAGGGTTGTAGTATGTTGGACCTGCTGTCACAAACTACCATATGTGGGGTGACTTATAAATAAGAGAAATTTATTTTTCACAATTCTGGAGACTGGGAAGTCCTAAATCAAAGTGTCAGCAGATTTGGTGTCTGGTTAGGCCCGCTTGCTGGTTCACAGATAACTGTCTTCTTGCTGTGTTGTCACATGGTAGAAGGGGGAAGAGAACTCTCTGGGGTCCTTTGTATAAGGGTACTAGTCTCATCCACAAGGGCTCTGTCCTCATGATCTAATCGTCCCACAAAGGCCTCAACTCCAAATTCCATGACTTTGGGGGTCAGATTTAAGCATAGGAATTTTAAGGGGACACAAACATTCAGTTTATAGCAGAGAGTGTATGTTCACAGCACAGGAAGGTTCACAGCAGAAGGGACCCATGAATTGTGTAGAGACTTTCATGCTTCTGCTCTGATTCATTGTATAATCTGCTTCATTCAAAGGAAGAAGGTAAATTTTGGGTCTCTCTTGGAACATTTAGGTGACTCCTACCAAATATAGGATAGCTTTGAGCTATAACCTCATGAAGTCCCTGGTCATGTCTGTGTGTTTTCTTTGGACCAGACCCAAGGGCCTGTCCTGTGTCCTGGGCTCCTCCCACCTCTTTCCTGGAGAAACCCACAGTGAGGGTTGAGGGTGGGGGTCCATGTTTATCTCGGTGTGCCTCACTAGAGCTGGACACTGCTGCTCTGTTTGCCCAGGCTTAAGTATGCATCTCCTTTTTTAACTGGCCAGGGACTTTCCCCCAGTCACTTGGCCTGCCATTGATTTTGGCCTCTTCTGCCTAAACCTTCTAGGATGATAAGGAGAGCACTATTACCCACTGCCTGCCCAAACCTAGTAGCAACAGCAGCTAGTCATGACCAGCATTCATGGCTGCAAGTACTGTCAGGCCAGGGGCCTGACCAGTGAACTGGAACTTTACTTCTCTCCCAAGTGGACTTAGAGTTCACTGAGTAGGTGGCCCTGTTAAAATATGTATAGCCTGTGCTAAAGTTAACTCTAGGGGTGAGGATGAGACAGCTCTGCTTGCTGGCTAGCCCAGGCTGGCAAAGAATAATGGGTGCAAGCAGGAATACCAGAGTCAGACTGGGTTCAAATTCCAATTCTGTTGCTTCCTAGATATACTAACTTAGGCAAGTACTTTTATTTCTCTATGTCTCAGTTTCTTCACTTGCGGAATTTTCATATTTTAAGGATTTTGAGGATATCATTTTGAGGATTAAAACAATGTAACTACTTATGTTTAACACATGTAATTAAATGACAAAGTTTAGCAGAGTGCTTTAAAAACATGACCCAACTATATACTGTCTATAAGAAGCCCCTTCTAATGTAATGATATAGCTGTGTTGAAAGAAAAAGGATGAAAAAAGCTATATTATGTAAACATTAATCGAATTGAAAGCAGGAGTAGCCATATTAATACATGTGAAAATCCTCTACAAAATATTAGCAAATTGAATACAACCATGTACAAAAAGAATTACACATCGTATCAAATTAGATTTATTCTAAGTATGCAAGACTGGTTCAATATTTTTAAATCATGTGATTATATTAATTGATGAAGAAAATTATTTGATAAAATTCAACACTCATTCATGACTTAAAAAAACCTCTCAGCAAGTTAGGAATAGAAGAATTACCTCAATCAAGAAGTTTACAACTAACATCATACTTTGTGAAGAAAGACTTAATGTTTTCTCCCTAAGACAGGGATCAAGGCAAGAATATCTGCTCCTGCCACTCTTATTCAGCACAGCACTGGAAATTCCAGCCATTACAGAAAAGAAATTAAAGGCATAAAGATTGGAAAGGAGGAAATAAAGCTATATTTGAAGATGACATGATTGCCTACATAAAAAAATACCAACACATTTACGAAAAACTCTCCTAGAACTAATAAGTGGGTTCAGTGAGACCACAGGATACAGGCTCAACAAGCTCACGGGATACAAAAATCAATTGTACGTCTATATATTTCTTTTTTTTTTTTTTTTTTTTTTT
>NC_037668.1:28322342-28355280 GCF_003255815.1 Theropithecus gelada
TTTTTTTTTTTTTTTTTTTTTTTTTTTTTTTTTTTTTTTTGAGACAGAGTCTCGCTCTGTCGCCCGGGCTGGAGTGCAGTGGCCGGATCTCAGCTCACTGCAAGCTCCGCCTCCCGGGTTCACGCCATTCTCCTGCCTCAGCCTCCCGAGTAGCTGGGAATACAGGCGCCCGCCACCTCGCCCGGCTAGTTTTTTGTATTTTTTTAGTAGAGACGGGGTTTCACCGTGTCAGCCAGGATGGTCTCGATCTCCTGACCTCGTGATCCGCCGGTCTCGGCCTCCCAAAGTGCTGGGATTACAGGCTTGAGCCACCGTGCCCGGCCACGTCTATATATTTCTAATGAACATGCTGACACCAGAATAAGAAATACAATGCTAATTTTAATCACTCAAAAATAATAAGTGTAAGTACATTTAAATATATTATATTTGTAATATATATCATGTAAGTGTAAATATAATAAAACATGCATAGGACTTGTATGTTGAAGGCTGCGAAGCCTGATGAAAGAAATAGAAAGAACTAAATAAATGGAGAAATATACTATATTCATGGAAGTACTTGACATAGTAAAGACACAATATAGTAAAGATGCCAATTCTCCCCAAATCAATATATACATTTAATATAATACCTACCCAAATCTTAGCAATGTTGTTTTTTTAAAATAGATATAAAGAGGATTATTCTAAAATTTTGATGAAAGACTGAGGAACCATAAAAGCTAGAACAATTTTAAAGCAAACTAAGTGGGAGGAATCAGTCTACCCTATTTGAAGACTTATTATATAGCTATAGTAATCAAGACTGTGTGGTATTGACAGAAGTACAGACATAGATCAAAGGAATGCAATAAAGAATCCAGAAATAGACCCAGGCAAATACACCTCTGTGTTGCCTTATGTTTCAGAAAAGCTGTAGACTCAGGGTCAGGAAGCCCAGGTTTAGGTCCTTGGCCTTGCACAAGTGAGTTCTTCTAGTTATAAAACTTTGATTTTCTGGGTCTAAAGCACTTAAACTTTTCTGTCTCAGTTTTCTTTTCTGTTTAAGGGAACATCCTTCCTTCTTCCTTCCAAGCCTCTATTTGACAAGGATGACAAAATATCTTTCTTTTTTAAACACAAGGAATTCTACAGACCAAAAGAATTATTACATTGACTGATGTGAATAACACATCTCAACACCAGGAGGCCCTGGCTCCACAAACCTGAAGTCAAATGCCAAGAACTTTCATGAAATTTATGAATTTGGTTTTTTCTTCCCAACTAACACCACTAATTCTTTATTTGGACTTCTTAAGGAACACGAAGAATGGAACTCATTCTTGCAGAACTGTTCTTAGAGTTTGCTACTGCTCAAAGCTCAGAGTTTAGCCATGTGAACTTCTGAGAAGTCTGTGAACAAGAGATTTTATGGCAATTAAACAGTGGTTCAAAGGTAGATTCTCTGTCTCCCAGTAGAATACTTCTGCTTGTATGGGCAGAAAATTCTTAAAATGATTCAAACCAATCAACAGCCAACCACCCAAAAAGGATTATATGTAAATTCATATTGTATAGGTCCCGGGAGCTTTGAAAACCACATACCTGGAACACAGAAACACGTATACACATACACCAACACACACACATGCACACACACACACGTGTGCGCACACACACACACATGAATAGCACCCTTAGCACCATTGCTACCTTATGTGATTCCTACCATAAAAACCCACACTTAAAAAAGCAAGCAAATTTGAAATCTACAGATGTGGATAACACTCAAACTTGAATTGGGACACAAGAACTTTTCCTTCTCAGGCTAGTGAGATAGTATGGCATAGTGGCTAGAAGGGTGAATTCTGGAGATAAATTTTCTGGGTTTAAATCACAATTTTACCTTTCATTAACTGTGATTTTGGGCATGTTTTTTAACTACTGGGTGCCTTGGTTTGCTCTTCAGTACGATTGGAATAATTATATATAAAATATACAGTATCTGTCTCACAGTATTGCTGTGAGGATTTGAAGAAATCATTTACACTAAGCTTTTATGCATGAAATATATTTAGAACAGAGTGAAGCAGAAGTATCTGTGTTCTTTCATAGAATGTATGAATGAAATGGGACAGTGGGTGGTCACTGCCTTAAAATACTATCCCCTTATATCTTGTCATTGTGCTATTGCAACAATACTCCTAACATTATTTCTTTCTTTATTTGAGTCACTTAAATACAAACATGTTCTGAGCAGAGTCAGCAGAGTGATTTACAAACTAGCTTTTTAAATTGGGAGGCACACAGGAGCTCTAGGTTGGGGGCCTGGGTCTAATCTCAGGGCTCTACTTTTTTAACAAGGTATATAATTGTGGACAAGTCAACTGGTGTCCCTGAACCTCATTCTTATCTGTACACTGAGGAGGCTAAACTGGGTGATCTCAGAGGTCCTTTCTGGCTGTAATATCCTAAGAGACTGGATGCTCCCTAGGGGAGGAAACTGGTTTATTGATGTACATACTGTGGAAGCTTACTAATGCAAATCTTTATTAAGTAGTTTTTCTGTAGCAGCCACTTTTCTAAGCCCTTTGACCTATTTAACTTTTGCAGCAATCCTATGAAGAAGGATTTATCGTTATCCCCATTTTACAGATAAAGAAACTGAAGCAGTCAGAAGCTAAGTGATTTGCCCAAAGGCCATATGGCTATTAAGTGGCAGAGCTGAGATTCATAATCCAGTAAGGTGAGGTACACACACCAGGCATTCTATTCAGCACCAGACAGTGCTAGGCAAAGAATAACAGAAGAAGAGGGACTGTGTCCTATTCACTTTGTTTTCCCTACAGATCTGTAAGAGTGCCTGGAGCTTTATGTAGGTTCTGAATAGGTATTTATTATTCTTGTTTTTGTTTGTTTGTTTGAGATGGAGTCTCACAGTGTCGCCCAGGCTGGAGTGCCGTGGCTCATTCTCGGCTCACTGCAAGCTCCACCTCTTGAGTCCAAGCAATTCTCCTACTTCATCCTCCGGAGGAGCTGGGATTACAGGTGCTCAGCACCATGCCCAGCTAATTTTTTTTTTTTAATTTTACTTAAAGTTCTGGGATACATGTGCAGATACAGTTTGTTGCATAGGCATACATGTGCCATAGTGGTTTGCTGCACCTACCAACCCACCATCTAGGTTTTAAGCCCCGCATGCATTAGGTATTTGTCCTAATGTTCTCCCTTCCCTCGCCCCCCACCCCCTGACAGGCCCCGGTGTGTGATATCCCCCTCGCCGTGTCCATGTGTTCTCATTGTTCAACTCCCACTTATGAGTGAGAATATGCGGTGTTTGGTTTTCTGTTCCTGCATTAGTTTGCTGAGAATGATGCCTTCTAGCTTCATCCATGTCCCTGCAAAGGATATGAACTCACTGTTTTTTATGGCTGCATAGTGTTCCATGGTGTATATGTGCCACATTTTCTTTATTGATTCCTTCATTGATGGGCATTTGGGTTGGTTCCAAATCTTTGCTATTGTAAATAGTGCTGCAATAAACACACATGTGCATGTGTCTTTATAGTAGAATGATTTATAATCCTTTCAGTATATACCCAGTAATGGGAATTTTTTTTTTATTATTATTATACTTTAAATTCTAGGGTACATGTGGATAACGTGCAGGTTTGTTACCAGGAATTTTTTGTATTTTTAGTAGAAATGGGGTTTTGCCATGTTGACCAGGCTGGTCTTGAACTCCTAACCTCAGGTTATCTGCCTGCCTCGGCCTCCCAAAGTACTGGGATTACAGGTGTGAGCCACCATGCCTGGCCTATCATTCTCATTTTTGTTTATGACAAAAAGTTATTGGATTAAATTGCTTTCAGTCTTCTGGGTTGCTCAGTGTTGCAGAGTTGGCTGTGTTAAGTTTCATTTTCTTTTGTTGATGTTACTCACACAAGGTGAAGGTTTTGGTTGGGGCTCAGGAGGGCTCCTGACTGGGGAGAAAGTGGGAAGATCCAGAGCAAGGAGAAGACAATGATGCTGCCAGGCTTTGGGCTGCTCTGGCCTCTCGGCTGCCTGCCACTGTCTTCATGTCCAGCCTCACTGTGTTTCTATAAAGGTGGAGTTGTAGCTCTCTGATTTCCCCTAAAGGTGGCCTGGATGTGGTAGAAGGAAGAGGAGGCAAGGCATTACCTGCTCCTGGAATACTGATGAGTGGTTTGCTCTTTCTTGTATGCCCAGTGGCCTGGTCTTAAGCCTAGGAATAAATGTGGTCACCATGGCCATAAAATGGCCCCACTGCTGGGCTTGCTTTCCCTGGCCTCTGTGAGTTCCATGCTCGTTATATGGACTCCCCATAGCAATGTTGCGAGATGGCTTATTATTTCCAGAAGTGATCATGGCAGATTAGGAACAAACGTTTATTTTGAGGTGGCTTTTTTTCTTTTTTAATTTTACACGTTGTTGGATGAACATAACATCAAGGGCTGCTTTCCCAGCTGTCTTAGGAAGAGAGCTCTAATGTTGAAGCCAGTACCCCTGAGTGTTCTCATCCCAGTTTCAATTATAACTGACTGTAATACTGTAATGACAGTCTGACCTGTGTTCTTTTATGACTGAGATTTCCAGTGGGGATGGAGCAGGTGTCTGATGCACAGAACCAGGGGGATGCTGCCTGAGCCAGGTTGGGGATGGAGAGAAGAGGCTGAATTCCAAGACACTGACATCATCAATACTGGCCCTAGTGCAGTTGCATACCTGGTCCTGCAATGAATAATGAGTATTTAGGGCACGTATACCAAGCATTAATGGGGATACGAGGTGGGTCATTCTTTTGAGTGTCCTTTTAAATGCCTCTGCAGTCACAGAAGCAGGACACCATATAGATGAGCATCTGGTATTTTCACAGCTTTTTGAAGCTGCAACCCAGTGTAGTAAAAGTTTCCAGGCTGACTCAGTCCAAAGGTGACTGTTTTGGAAACTTTGAATGAGATTGGTTCGGCAACTTCAGTGTTATGCAAGTAAAAGGATGAGGGCAGTTGAAAGGGCCACTGCTCTGGACATGTTCTAAGTGACTTCTACCAATGGGAATATGTGAGCATGCATTAAGAATGAATCAAATGAGACTGACATGTCTCCAGTACAAGCACAGCACATACAAGGACACAACCTCGTATTTGGTTCAATGTGAGACTTCTCTATGGCTCCTTTCTCTTCATTTGCACCGATATCTGTACCACCCAGTATAAGTGGTATACTAATCGTAGCTAGCCTGTGCTGCGTGCCTGCTATTTTCTGGGTAATTCCCACATGTTTTACACAGGTTAACTCTACTTCCTGTCATGGAAACTATGTGGTCGATATAATGTTTATATTTTACCAATATGACAACTGAGGCACAGAGATGTTAAGTGTTTCACCCCAAGTAAATAAGTGGTTCAGTCAGGATTTGAACTCGAGCAGCACCTCACTCAAGGCTAAGCTCTTAACCACAGCACTACACTGACTCTATAAAATCTACACGTTTATTGGTTTTAAGCTCTACTAATTGAAGAACATTTATACATGTCTCTATTAAAAATTCAACTGTGTGTGGGTTATGAATTCACCCATAAAGAAGACTGCCGTAATGCACGGAGGAGGGGTGTCTGTGGAGCTTCAGGAGACGTGATAATCCATAAGCTGGCCTGGGTTGAACTTAGCTATGCTTCTGCCAGGAAACGGGCTGGAGAAGGTCCAGGAAAGTACCAAGAAGTAGAGAAGTACTTGAGAGTGCTCAGCTCCCAGTGTGCCCCTTGGCACCTGCCAGTCACAGCTTGGTCGGTTCTGGCTGTGGGGCCGGCCTTCCTGAGACCCTTGTCAGGGAGCTCGTACCCTGGTGCTCTGTTTTCACTGATGATGAAGCCTCAGGGCCCTTGGTCCCCTCATGATGTTCTGCGGGAAAATTGTGCACACTTTTGTTGTGTGACTTAGGTTCTTTAACTCAGGCTGGTTGACATGGAGCTTGGTTCCAGTGATCAGTGCTGGCTTTAGATATGATTTGCGCATCTCTGCAGGCTAGTGTCATGCTGCACTGTGGATCTGGACTGTGGTTCAGGTGCCAGGTGCAACATAGTCTTCAAGGATAGCCAATGGTGAGACAACAGCACTCTGTCATGCAGCTGAAATTTTGGAAACACGTGATGTCACATGAATGTCTATTGTGTGAGGTGATGGTTAATACCTGTGTCTCCAAGAAAGTGCCAGGCATTGGCTAGTCCTCACCACACCCCTACACATGGTAAGGGCAGTTATTAAGCTCATTTTATAACTGAAGAAGCATTAGCACCAACAGAGAAGATAATTTGCCCAAGGTCATACATGAAAACCAGTAGAGAAATTAAAATTTAAACCTCGGCAGTTAAGGCCTAAAGTCCGTGCTCATGACCACCAAGCTACCTTACCTGTCCCCTGCCAGGCTTTTTAGGGGATAAAGTGGAGAGTAAAGTAGAACTTTCCTCAAAGACTGTCTTGTTGGTCTCACTTATTTTTTTTGTTAGTCTTTGGGTTTCCTTTAAATTGATGGGCTGCTGGAAAAAATGTAAATTTAAAAAATGTAAAAAATGTCATTTAAAAAGAAGGCATCAAGGTTTTGTCTTAGGTTAATTTTTCAAAGGGCTCACCAAGAACATGGAAGACAGAATGCTGGTTGGGTGCCTTGGCTCACTTCTGTAATTCCAGCACTTTGGGAGGCCGAGGCAGGCAGATCACTTGAGGCCAGGAGTTTGAGACCAGCCTGGCCAACATAGTGAAACCCCATCTCTACTAAAAATACAAACAAAAACAAAAACAGAAACAAATTAGCCTGGCATGGTGGCGCATGCCTGTAATCCTAGCTACTTGGGAGGCTGAGTTGGGAGGATCTCTTGAACCCAGGAGGCAGAGATTGCAGTAAGCTGAGATCATGACACTGCATTATAGCCTGGGTGACAGAACAAGACTCTGTCAAAAAAAATAAGGAAAAAAAAAAAAGCAGAATGCTGAGCCATTAGGAACTACTTCATTTAGTCTTGTCCTATCATTTGTGACCTTTGTGTATTGAGCACATCCTGACAGCTGGGCACTTTCTAAATACTTTACATGTGTTTCCTCACTTTATGCTTGTAATTGCTTTCTGGAAGCAGGACTGTGATTGTTCCCATTTTATGGAAGAAGGAAATGAGGTTCATGAATGTTACATAATCTACTCATAGTCACAAAGCTAGCAGGTGGTGGGGCTGGCATAGAAACCCAGGCAGTCTGGCTCCAGAGTGCATGTTCTTAATTAACTACTCCTCTAGGGTGGAAAGCTCACTGGTTTGGGGGTTACAGGATACTCATGCCAGCTCTGCCAAAATGTCAACATGTGTGACACTGGCCAAGTCATATCTCCTCTCGGGTTCTCGTTTGTTTATTTACTGATTCATTCAGCAGCTCTTTCCAGCATACCTACTGTGTGCTAGACATTGTTAGTACTAGACACATAACGGGTGATAAGACAGATTTCCTCAATGCCTTTGTAGAGTTTACAGATGGATTTTCAGTTTCCTTATGTGTAAAAGATGAGAATTAAAATACATGAATGTTTCTCATCCTTTAGAAAACCCACACATATTTTTATAAACATAAAAAGTTTTGCCTTCCCTAAAGTTATTTGAAATTTCTAAGTGAGTAAATAACCATGACTAAAAATAAATTAAAGCAATTATAATAGTGAGTAATTTTTGTTTGAATCACACAAACCCTCATGCCTGTTCCTGAGGAGATTCTCCTGCGCTGGCCCCCTGAACCCTGGGCATTCTTTTGGTTAAGATTCAGTGGAACAGTATTCTTGCTCTAAAAACAGATCTACAGTTATGTTTTTTAATTGCTTTGAAATGCCAGAGTTGTGTCTATTTAATTTATATTCATTCTTTCACCAAGTTTTGGCTCTTGGGTTTGTGTGGCAGATAAAACTTTACTCATTCCTTTTACTGAAAACCTCTTTCCCCCCAAGGGTATGGTCGTGAGTCACGAGCTCTCTCACCAACTGACATTTCCCCATCCTGTTTTCGGAGGGAACAACAAGGGACATGCCTTGTGTCTAACCCAGCGGGCCCACAGGCTGCTCCTTTAGTGGCCTCGTGAGTTCAATGAGCTTTTGGTTCTAGGAAGTGCCTGGGCTGCTATTACTCTGAGATTCTCATGAGAAAGGATGCTTCACAGACCTCTTAGGAGCACCAGCCAGGTTGTAAAGATCTCTTTAAGACTGGGCTCTGAAAGGATTGGGCACTCCAACACCCTACCTTGCCCTTAATTGTGCATTGCCTAGTGTTCTCTAATTGCCTCACAAATGCCCTTGAAAACTCTCAAGGATGGCCTCGCTGTGCATAACGAAGGAATGCGACCTACTGGCTGGGTGTACTGAAGGAGCAGAGAGCAGGATTCTCATAATGATTGTTCAAAGAATTTATTTATGTGGAGTCCTAAAAGGAGTGATAAGTGTTGTGAAAAAAATGAAATTTAATTCAACAAACAGTGAGGCAAACGCTGTGCTTGGTGACAGGAATATAGAGTTGAATAAGACCAGTGTCTAGTGATGTCCTGGCAAGTACAACTGGCTCTGTGGGAGGCGATGCCCTGATTTGTAGCTTTTGCTGATTTCCATCGAGTAAATACTCTTGCCATGTTTGATTTCAAGCTACCAACATCATGTCAATTGGCTTACAGAAGCCCTGAAAATTTAATAATCAGCTCTTATGAGCCTGTACAAATTGATCTTGCATTCTGCTGCTAATATCTACTTTTGAAGTTGTCAGTTTAGATTGGAACATACATAAATTGCCATGCAGTCTGATAAAGACAGAAATAGAAGTATGTAGAAGGTAGAAAGGTATCACAAGGGACACTGGTTCAATTCCATGGTGGGCATATCCACATGGTAGCCTGCAAAAAAAGACAGACAAGGCCTATAGGTAGGTGGAGACAGGGACCTTCAGAGCATCTTCAGTGCCTTCAGGTCATGGGGAAATGCCTTGGCCTGCCTTAAGGTCCCGTGCAGTCTAGCCTCACCTTACCTGGCTAAGCTTTCTCCCACATTTACTAACACAAACCTTCTGCTCTAGTGAGTGCAGTCCAGTGTTTTCAATCTTGAGAGCACGTCCCTGCCTTGGGTGACACCATCCCACCACACCCCTCTTTGGAAAGTGCCTTCCCTCCACCTCCGTTTCCCTGCTGTACTCATCCTTCTTTATGAATGCTTCCTACAACAGCTCCAAGCCACAGAAAACACTAACAGAAAGGGAAAGATTGATCACATGGATTCCATTAAAGTGAAGAATTTGTGTTTATCAACAGTCACTGTTAAGAAAGGAAAAGGCAAACAATGGAGTCAGAGGAACTATTTGGAGCACTTATGACCAATCGAGGATTTGCATTCAAGACATGTAAGGACCTCTCACAAATCAATAAGAAAAAGACAGGAGAAGGGGCAGGAGACCAGAACAGGAACTTCACAAGAATGGATATCCAAATGACATGAAAAGAAGTTTGCCTTCACTCTACCTTTACCTCAGTCACTAGGGAAATGTGATGCCACTACATACCCACCAAAGTGGCTGAAACCAAATAGACTTGTATTACCAAGCATTGTCGAAGACTTGAAACAGTGGGAAATAACGTATACTGCTGGTAAGAATCAAATGTGGTATAACCTATTTGAAAAACATTTTGGCAATTTTTATTAAAATGGAACATTTGCATACTCTATAACCCAGAATTAATATCCTAGCTATAATCCAATGAAAATGTATATCTATATGTTTACCTAAAAGTATGTACTGGAATGTTTATACAGCATCATTAGTTATGGCTCCAAATTGGAAATACCCAGATGTTCATCAACAGTAAAAAATAAATTATAGGCTATTTGTAAAGTGGAATCTTATTAAACTATGAAAAAGCATGACATATTGCTCCATAGAACTACATGGATGAACCTCATAAACCTAATTTTGAGTGAAAGGGGCCAAACACAAAAGAAGACAAAATGGAGTTATTATATTTATATAAAGTTCAAAAACAGACAAAACTCTATGAGGTTAGACATCAGTTTACCTGATACCTTTGGGGAAGAGCAAGAGGTTAGTGACTGGGAGGGCTGTGTTGGAGGCTTCTGAGTTGCTGAGGATGTTATATTTCTGTCCCTGAGTGGTGATCACACAAGTATGTTCACTTTGTCATTGAGCTTTACATGTGTGATTTGTGCACTTTTCTGCTTCTGAATGAAAGTGTTAGAACTAGTGTTGGAAAATGAGGGAGTGTTTCTGGACCGCCTTTGTGTTTTTTCTTTTGACGTTTTCTATCTTTATGAGTTTATTCATCAAACCAAAGACATATTGAGAATGACAATGTGCTGGGATCTATTTTAGGTACTGAGAGTGAAACAAAATAGAAACAATTGCCCTTTTCATGGAGCTTACATTCTCAAGGGGACAGCAAGGTCATTGAACAGAAAAATATGTAACAAGTTAGGGGATAAGAAATACTCTAAAGTGGTATTAGGGGATAAGAGGATAAAGAATAATGGAGCTGGGCTGACAGTTTGGGCACTGACTAGGTATCGTTTTATATGGGGTGGTTGAAGAGGACCTCTGACCAGGCAACCTTGGAGCCAGAGCCTGGATGAAGTGAGTAAGGGAGCCTGAGAGGTATGTGAAGAACATTCCAGGCAGAGAGGGCAGTAAGCACAAAGGCCCTGCATTGGGATCCTTGGCCTCCGAAGCAAGAAACTCAGCATCATTCTTGGCTTCTCTCTCTCTTCTTCACCCTCATATTTGAATCAGGTCATGATCCATTTGATTTCATAGCTAAATCTCTCATAGTTTGCAACCTCTGCCTCCCAGGCTCAAGTGCTTCTCCTGCCTCAGCCTCCCGAGTAGCTGGGATTACAGGCACGTGCCACCACGCCCAGCTAATTTTTGTATTTTTAGTAGAGATGGAGTTTCACCATATTGGCCAGGATGTCCTCGAACTCCTGGTTTGTCTCCATCCCCTCCATTGTTGCCTATTTGGGCAATAGTTTTTTGACTCTGCCTTCTCGTTTCCATTTTTTTCTCTTCTGGTTTTAAGTCACTCACTGGATATGCCACTTCTCTGCCTAAAAGCCCTCCAGTGGCTCTGCTTTGCTCTCAGAGTAAATGCCCTACAAGGTTTTGGCTTTCCTCACTGGTCTCATATCTTTCTGATTTGCCGCACACTCCGTGCTTGAGCCACACCAAGGCGATTCCACATTTCCCACATTCCCTCTGAGGAAAGACCCTTTAGTCTCTGGGTTTTTCTTCATGAGGGTGCCTCTACCTGTGGAGTTCTTTCCCCCACCTCCTCATTTTATGTTTTGTACATCCCTTAGGTCTCAGCTTAGATGTTGTTTAGTCTGGGAAGATGTTCCTGCCCCTTAAACCTTGGCCAGGTCCCTGTATTCTCCTATCATTGCCCTGTCATATCATTCTGTCATTGAGTTTTCTTTTTTCAAGCCTCCCCTGAAACTCTAAGATACACGTGGGAAGTAACTGTGTTACTTATTTGTAGTGCTTAGCAAAGTTCCTGATGTTTAGAAATTTCTCAATAAATATTAAAAAAGAATGCATGTTGAGCTACATTTCTGTGATATGTCAAAAATCTAGAAGTATTTTTATTAATAACTGATAGAAATATCTTTCAGTCAAAACATTATTAATCAATTCATAAAAAAGCAGCCTAGCTTTGTGTTTGAGTTTTTTTTTTTTTTTTCCTGGTGATTTTGTGTTCCATAATTTTTCAAACACATAAACATTATCTTTCAAATTTTAATACCACCTTATTTGACTCAATCACATGTAAAATTTTTGTTCAGAGAATTTTGAATGTATCTGTGAAAAATATTCAAATGTCGAAATCCAAATATTTTGCTTTGACTATGGAGCGATATCATTATTGTGACTTAATTCTAGAATTTGGACTTAATTGCTAAAAAAACCATTTTGAATTCAACTTTATTAATTTTGTCAAGTTTTTGACATGCTAGGTGGACATTCTTTACAATTTATTACAGTCCCTTCATATAGACACGAAAGCTTTTAACATGATGGGAAAGCTGGTGAGACAAGCCAGAAAAGAAAGCAGCTCTTTTTTCTTTTTTTTTTGTTGAGGTGGAGTCTAGCTCTGTTGCCCAGGCTAGAGTGCAGTGGTGCAATCTTGGCTCATTGTAGCCTCCGCCTCCCAGGTTCAAGCAATTCTTGTGCCTCAATCACCCAAGTAGCTGGGATCACAGGCATGCGCCACCACACCGGCTAATTTTTGTATTTTTAGTAGAGATGGGGATTCACCATGTTGGCCAGGCTGGTCTCAAACTCCTGAGCTCAAGTGATCCACCTGCCTCCGCCTCCCAAAGGGCTGGGATTACAGGTGTGAGCCATTGTGCCCAGGCAGAAAGCTGCAATTTTTAAGGTGATGCTTTGTACCATCGGTGTGAGGAGTGATGCTATTGATCCCTGCTGGGCATGAGCATTAGAAGAAAGCTGAGCAGGGACTTGAAATGGGGGTGTGGAGCACTGTGTCAATATCTCTCAAATGGGCTTTTAAAAATTCTTTTAACAGATTGTTTGGAGAATTATAAATGTTTGAGCCTCAGATACACTCATAGCCACTATTTACTGAGTACTTGCTATATGCCAGGCACTATAATAACTGCTTTAAATAGGCAATCTTATTTAATTGTAATAACAGTTATATGGGATTGTTACCATCATTCCCATTTAATGGATGAGAAAAATTAAGGCTCAGAGAGGTTGAGTGATTTGCCCTAGGTCATATAGCGGGTCAGAGGTAGTGCTGAGCTATGAACTCAGTTCCTCCAACTCAAAATGTGCAAGGCTACTAATGACTGGGTTCTACTGGCTTATGTATTGAAAAGCAAATCAACGAACTCATTCTAGAGCTAAATGTTATCTATTGCTGTGGATTATCCATGACATAACCCATCCACTATATTCCAGTATTGGTTAAAAGGTAGGAGAGAAGTGATAGTAAATTTCATGGGTTCAGCATAGCTTCTGACCGACAGAAGACATTGAAATGTTTTAAATGTTTCTTTTCCTTTTAAACCAAATAACACTAAAAGTTTCACCAAACAAGGGTTCATAGATCCTCTCTAAATGGTGGATGTGGCGAGTGTGCATGCTCTGAGCAAAAAGAGCCTTCCCTTTCTGTGGGAATTGTGACCCTGGAAAGGAGGAGAGCAGTAACAGCTGGCCATCTCCCCCTGAAAGGCCAGGGCCCCCCTCTCGGGCCTCTGGGCTCCAGCTCTGGCTGAGGGTGTGTTTGTTTGGCTGTGACTCTTTCCCTTCGGTTTCCCTCTCTGGGTGTCATATTTCATGAGCTCTAGGCTCCTGCCTGTTTCAGCTTGAGCCTCTGGCTTTCATTGCTGCCTCCTTGGCCTAAGCTGAGTGAGCGCTTGAAAAATGACACTGATTGGATGCACATTTGATGGAGGCGATTGCTGGACCAGCACCTCACCAATCCCCAGCTCCAAATGCAACTGACAGCTACACCCTCCTGGTTGGAGCCCAAACCACTGCTTTAGTAAGAGAGGCCCCTTTCCTCCCTTCTCTCCACCCCATACCCTTGCTGTTTGCCCAACTCTTCCTGCTGAAATCAGAGGCAGCTTGTGCCTCCCAGCCTTCTTCCCTGCCCCCGCTGTCTGCCCAGACACAAGCTTCCCCTGGGCTGGAAAGCCCCCACTTGTCTGACTGTGCTAATCCTCTGTTTGAGGTTCCAGAATGTACTTCCCAATTGTTGGGCCTGGGTTCCTGTACTTAGCTGCCCAGAATCTCCACTTCTCTGCTGAGATTTCCATTATACAAGAGATTCAACCAGAACCCTCTCCGTGGGCCTCCATGCCTCTTTTTGCTGAATTCCGCATTCTCATTCTGGGTAGGGGTGGGAGTTGGTGGGGGTACATGTACCTCGAGTCTAATCATGATCTTATTGGGGAGAGCTCAGTAGGAAAGTAATAACATACTCATTTAAACAACTTTTTCTCTGTTAGTCTTTTTATTGAACTTCATAGAATTAATGGATAAAGACTATTGGTTAGAGTGCATGTTTCTTAGAAGAGATGTAACTCCATCTTAAGATTTTAATATGACTCCATTTTAAGAGACTCTTAAAAAAATAAGGATTGTCACCGCAGGAGTGTACAGAGCACCTCAACTATTGGAGTCCAAGTGGTCTCTTGGGTGGGTCATAAAATCTGAGTCATAAGAACCTCATGGCAAAGAAAACTTGAAACTGCAAAGTCTCACATAGTCATTTGCTGAAAACTGAAGTATCCCAGCAAATGTGGGGTTAGACCTCCTTAGAGAAACACGTTCCAATATGAGATTGAACCTGACAATTTTGCATGCTAACCTGGACGGTTTCTTATTACAGCAAAGGAGATGGGTTTTTTGTTTGCTTTGGGTGTATTTGTTTTTGCTGCCAAAGTGTTGTAATGTCATGATTATTTAATATGTATGAGGCCTAGTTGTGTACTAGGGAGAGTCAAAATACATTTACTATGAAATGAGATCAGCTCCAGTTGTTTAAACAGCTCCAGTTGTAACAATAAAAGCTAAGACTTGATGCCAAGCACTGTTTCTAGGTATTAACTCATTGACTCCTCATGATTACTCCTCACGATGGTCCTCTTGGAAAGGATCCTGTTTTTCTACGAGAAAACTGAAGCTTCAGTGTTAAGGAACTTGCGTAAACTCACACATTTGGTAAAGGTCAGCGTTTAGATTTAAAGCCAGGCACCCTCATTCTAGAGCCTGTGGCTCAACCGCTGAGCTATACTGCTTGTTAGTGTTGTTGGTGGAGTGATAGTAGAAGTAGATGGGCTAGAGTTCTCCATTTCTAACCCTAAAAATCTATAGCTATTAACACTGAAGACAGCAACTGCCAATTAAATAAATCCTCAATGAGACCGAGAAGAGAATCTGCTAATCTGTTGGTCACTAATATCTGCAGTTTATCTGCTTGTCTATCTGCAGTAGAACTGTCTTAGAACACTTTGCTGAATGAAATTGAACATAGAAAGCTGACTGAAGGGAAAACAGAGAAGGTGGGATAGTTGAGAAGGGAGTAAGATCAGACAAATGGCAATGCTCTGTGGGATACTGTGTCCAAGCAGAACAGTCAAGGGATTCAGTTCTGAATTCAGAAGCTGTTCAGGTAGACACCCTCCTTACAGAGTCGGTTAGCCCCTTGCTGTACGCACATTTGGGGCTGTTCAAAGCATGAGGGAGGCATGGTCTGTGCTCAGTCCAGGCATCCAAAGCACCAGGGAGGCATGATCTGTGTTCATTTCAGGCGTCTTATCTCGCTGCCACTTCCAGGCCTGCCCGTTACAGACAATATATTTTCTACACTCTCCCTTCTCCTTTATTTTTACTTCTGGATGTGCCATGGTGAATATTTTTCAGGGGAATGGGGGGAATAGTTTCCTTCTCAAGCTGGGTTGAAACCTAGCACTATGATTAGGGTTGCGCTATCCTCTGCCTGCCTCTCCCCTAACTCCTGCTGTGTATAGGTGGGCACGGCTCAAGCATCCTCGGGGCTGGGAGAAGGCTGCATTAGGAATGTTCCTACCAGCAGAAGCTGGCCAGTGGGAGGCTTGTAGGCACTTTGTAATTTACCATTCTCCTCTAGAACTATGCAGCAGTCTGAGGGGCTGTTCGGAGGATTCTCCCCAGTCATTCCCATTGCTAGCTTTGGGGGCCTTCTCCCATAGTTCATAGCCTCATACTAATGTGCTTTATTCCTAAAGCCCTGTCCTGGGGGTTTTTGAAGAAAAGGAATGAAGATCAACATGCCTTCCCTAGCCCGAAATTACACTGTTTGACTCATATAGTGAGGAGCTTTATAATCTGTAATCCTTTTGGGATTGTCTGTACTATAAGGATATTCTCTGGGACTTATGCCTATTTAACCAAGATTGTCTGCAATGGGGAGTTCCCATGACGGGGAATTCAGAAGAAGGCTGGCATAGGCTTCTAACTTATACCAGTGCTCCCTGATGCCTGTGAATATGGGGAAAGGGCGAGGAGAGTTTGAGAACAGATAAGAGACATTTGAATTTCTCCATGCCTTCTGAAAAACCATGTGCAGAGATGAATTGAAACTTACCTTGTTAGCTTTATAAATCTAAACACTTTTCTTGCTAGGCCACAATGGCTTAATAATATCCTCTAAAGAATCTATGTTCACTCTACTTGCATCCATTTATATCTCCTTTTTCTAATTCTGCATTGTCTCTGGACACTTCTACTTCCAAATATCACCTGTTTAAGGAATAGCACTTACCTTGTCTTGCACTGTGAATCCAAATTTCTGTGAAAAATGGTCTCTGGACGTTGTTCCCACTTGAGATTGCTGAGTGTCATGAACATTGGTTTTGAAGAGTACGGAGTGTTGTTGGAAGACAGCTTGAGGCTAAACGTGGTTGTGCAATATGGTTCCTACACACTGTCCAGCAGGTGGTTGGATACAGTTATGCCATGCTCTGCTTCTTGGTTTGTTCCATTCAAAGCATGAAAAAATAAAAGCAAAATGTAATCAATGAATTCAACTTCTCTTAAGCTCACTTTTATCTCCTTTCTATAAGACTCAGTCATTATTTCTGAATATGCCATCAATTTTATGCGAGTGAAAACACAGATATAACAATAAGATGCAAAGTTCTACAGTAAAATTCTTAGACATAAACACTGAGATTTTTGGATTCACAAATAAATAGTTTAGATAACACTCAGAAAGATCTTTTCCTGCTAATTAGCTTCTATTGTCACCTCGTCCTAAGTTGATATGTAGCTCAATTTGTTAGGAAAGGGATTTCCCACACATGCCCTAACTATAATCATAAGCATCTGCAACTCTGTTTTCGAACAAAGCATCTGCAATTCTATTTTCAAACAGGTGGTTACTCATGAGAGAGCTTCTTTAAACTGCAATGGACCACACAGAGGTGGATGTCTAGCACATTTGCCGTGACTATGACTTTGCCCTGACCCTATCTTTCACTGTTTCTTCTTTTCAATATTGCAGGATTCTAACCATATGACTTTCCCACCCCTCACCTGATGGCTTCTACTGGCAACACCATCTTATGCTATTTGGGGTAAATGTGCTCCTTATCAGCCCTGGATCCTAGCCAGGCTCAGGACCTTGTGAGTGCAATGTCTATTGGGCTGTTGTGGACCCCATGACTAAGACCCAGACACTCAGTTTTGTATGCCACATCCCTTTTCAGGGAGCTAGGTCAAGGACATCATGCAACTCATTTGCATGCCATATTGAAGATTCACACTCAGGGGAATACTTTATTCTCAGGCAGCCAAGACTTTGAAACTCCAGCATAGTATGAAGAGTGCTGAGCCTTCAGCATTTTTAGCACATGATTTCAGGCTTGGAAATCTGATGTACTTGCAGACCTCTACACAAGAGGAGGTGTTTGCATAGAAACATGAGCATGCTGGGGCTGGGTCATCCTTTTGCTGCACATGTTAAAGCATACATTGTAACCAAAATTTTGGAAGCAATGAGAATCTCTTACTCTACTATTGGGAAAGGGGTCACAGCAAGACTTTGGAGGAGGTATTATTGAGAAGATGCCTCTATGAGCTGTTACTCAGTCATTAATCACTTACAGGGCACTATGAGAATGGCATAGTTCATGTCTTAAAACCATTTATAGCTACTGGTTGAGACAGAAAAGGAAACTATATGCTGTGTGATTAAACCAGTGTTTTCCTTTTTGCATTCTGTCTTCTACATGTGTTGTGGTGAAATGAAACTTTACCACATTCAGCAGGTGCTCAGGAGAAACATTGAGCAGTGTTGGTATATATTTCAATGGCATTCAAGACCCTGATAAATAATTTAGGACTTGGGGAGATCTGGGCATGGGAAGAAGAACTGAAAAAAAAAAAACCCAGAGGTAATTTACTAATGTATGTTTGTAGGTTAAAACACTTTTTATAGCTGACCGTAGTAGATAGAATCATTCTTTACAACTATTAAGTGGTATTAAATAGGTTGACCTGATTCCCTTGGAAAAGTGATTAATTTTGTCCTCCAGACCTTACTTCTGAAGCTCAAAGTTGGTTTAAACAATTCAGTTGTAGTAGAGGATAGCCTGATACACAAGTTTTGCCACAGAATCTGGGCCAGATGGCATTTGCAGTAAATGGAAGGTAACAATGATCAGCTCTGGTATTTACATGTGTAGGTGGTATGGTCTTGTGGGAGTGTTCATATGCTTACAAGTCATATGGCTCTTGGCCATAAACTATTGCCACGTAAGGCTTTGACTCTGTATCAGTATGAATAAGGTAGCTTTTTCAGCTCATGAGTATCCATTTGCTTTCTGTGTCAGGCTGATGTCAAGTTACCCTGCTTTCGTACTCTGGTGAACAGACACATAGATTATTAAAACTGAAAGGGATCTAAAAATTTGTCTAAACCAACATCCTATGTGAAGAAGGATCTTCCTTACAGCCTCACAAATAAGATGATTAGTCAGCCTCTACTTGAATATTTCCAGTAGTGGGGAGCTCACAACCTCACAAAGAAGCACAGCCCATTTTTGGATGGCTCTAATTTTTAGGGTGTTCCCTCTTATTTTTGATAAAAATCTGCCTCCCTGTAACTTCCTCAGTCATGACTGGTGTTCTGTTGTATGATCTGAAACCTTCGATTTCAGAATAGGGCATCACATATTTGAAGACCATCATCGAGTCCCAGTGTAGCTTTCTTTTTTCTGCACGAAGCATTCCAAGGTCTTTCAGTAAATCCCCTTGTTTTCTTGGCAGGGAGTCACTCATCATCACTTTTCTCTTCCCACTGCAGCTGTATTAAGCTCCTTGAACCTTTGCATCCTGGAGATACAGCTTTCTTGTCACAAAGCCCAATTTACCTTCTCTGAAAAGAGTCTAGTTCTTTTTATTAGTTTTAGTTGTACGGTTTGGGATTCTCCTTTTTCTCCTCTTTGTCTTATTTTTCTTCCCAGCTTCCTCATCACTTGGCATTATTGTGCATAAAGTTCTGAATCATATTCTTCAACTTTGTTCGTTGTAATTTTTGTCACTCTGTCTTCCCTCTTGGATTATTTCTTTCATTCTCCTTAGAAAATTTTTGAATTCTCCCATCAGTTGGAAAAAAGAGACACTCTTTACATCCTTTACCTTCTCCTCCAGCTTATACTGACTATGCAAGCAGCTTATACTTAGGTCCCATGCAAGCAGTGAGTTCAGAAAAACCAAGAACATGAACAATGTATCATCTCCTATTGTTGGCTCTTGATTTTGAATAGATATTCCCTACCCAACTAGATTCATGTGTGAGACTCTGAGTATAGGTCATTCATTGAATGTTACTGCTAGAGTCTCTGAGTATGTAGTCAGTTGATGTGAACTTAAATGTAGTTGGTGTTACATGCAGTTTAAATGTTACCCTATTTCAACCTCATGGTTCTCATTCTTATGCCAATAGCTACAGTATATTTATTCTCTAGCATAGGATCTAATTACATAAGCTTTGGTACTTCTCATTATCCAGAAGGAACTTAATGTGAGAGAGGATATGTCTTCCCCACATTATGAAGGATTAAGAAACAGAGGCTCAGGGAGAATATTTGGCTCATCCAAGACTACACCATTAGTTCAGCAGCTGGTCAGATGCTGTTTCTGATAAGCCACTCAGTTAGCTAACTCCCTTGGCTTCCAATAGAGAAAGTGACTTAAACTGTGGCATTTCTGATCTTTTATACTCTGTGTGTGTGTGTGTGTGTGTGTGTACATTTTTTCTTCTTTATCACCTAGCATATTTTCTGATATGTAATAAGTTCTCAATAAATGCTGGTTAATGAATATTTCAAGCCATCTTTTCCTTTTGGAAGTTGGGATCATATGTAATGGAAAAAGACTAGATTGAGCAATAAAGTATAAAGTATAACTAGGAAAGGTCATAGTTTGGGATGAAGAGTAATGCAGTTTGTTCAGAAGTATATAAATCATTGTGCTATGTGCCACAAAGCCTATACAGAATGTATAGTCTAGTTCCTGATATCAGTGAGTTTATAATGAGATAAACATATTATATTTGGCATTGTGAAAATGAGATAAAAATAGAGACAAGACTGAATCATATGGGAAAAGATTAGTTTCCAGTTCAAGAGAATGTTATCAACATCAACGAGGTGTTCAGAGAAGGGAAGGTAATGAAGAGCCTGCTATTATGCTATTGTTCTCATCGGAAGAGGGGTGAGTGTGAGGGAGGAAGAGAGGACAGATGGAAGATGAGAGGAGGGTGTTTTCCAGAGACATGTTGTCCATTTAGTACCAGCCCTGTGTGGCAAATAGGACACGAACCTCCAATTGGCTTAAGCTCTTGAGGTAGAAGAGATTAAGAATGTAAAAAAGGGAACAAAATTTATTGAGCACCTACTATATGTGAATTCACGAATATTTCTTGATCACCTGTCTGTAGAAGGCACTGTGTTAGGTGTTAGAGATTCAGTGGTGATAAAGAGAGATACTATCTTCACCCTCAAGGGCAGGCCAGGTAGTGTGCTAGGAACCTCACAAAACTGATCTCAGGAAGGAGGTGCTGAAGTCACATAAGCTCCCCTTATGTAGTTATTCCAGTTTCTGGTTTTCATATCTAATGGATTTTTTTTTTTTTACCATAGCTTCTCCCCATCCACCAAACCCCAGCCTTTCCAGAGTGTGTCTGTCTTTCCAAAATGAGTTTGATACTTTGTGCACATGCCGGGATCCCCATGGGATTGGTGACATCATATGCCATTGGCTCCTATTGCACGCAAGAGAGGAGACAGATCTGCACATTCCTGCAGTTAATGCTGAGCAGAATCTTGGCAGAGGTGGTGGCATCCTTCATTTGACTTTAGACCTTCAACCTCCCTTTTAAAGCCCTGGCTCACATAGTTATTGAGAAGCCTTATCCTGCAAAGAACCTACAGCTTAGGAAAGAGTTGCCCACATGTTTTCACTATCAAACAAAAAATATTGGCAAATCTTTTATCAATTTTCTATTCTGGCAGAGGTACCATTTGTTATGGGGCAGATGGGATATAGATAGAGCATCTCCCTGCGTCTACCTTCCTGAGATAAATGCCTGTTCCACTCCCCAATCACCAGGAAATGCCTTGGAGCAATGGAGTCTAATAGCCTGAGAGTTGTAAAGGGGCAGCAAAGCCACTTCTGCAGGAGGAGAGTGTGCATGAACCTTATTCATCATCCATATGGGAAGCTGATTCATGTACATGCTTTTCACCCTGATTTGACACATACTAACATCAAATAACTATCTGCTTTACCCCATTTGGATACTATAATAAAAAAAGATAGTCCAGGTACCTCATAAACAACAGAAATTTATTTCTCATTGTCCTGGAGGCCAGGACGTCCAAGATCAAGGTGCTGGCAGATTCAGGGTCTGGTTAGGGCCCACTGCCTGGTTTATGGATGGCATGTTCTCGCTGTGTCCTCACATGGTGGAAGGGATGAGGGATCTCTATAGGATCTCTTTTAAAAGCACTCTGAAAGAGAGTGCCACCCTCATAACCTAATCACTTCTCAAAGGCCCTACTTCCTAATACTATCACACTAGGGGTTAGAATTTCAATATAGGAATTTTGGGGGAACACACATCCAGTCTGTAGCACTATCTGATAAGACTTCTGAATAGTTCTGGGCCATTTTACGTAATGGGGATTTACTAAGGACTCTCAATAGCATGGCTCTTGCTTCAAGGGGTTTTCCATGGAGGACCTGTCAGAATCACCTAAAGATTTGCCCTTTTGCTTTTGGGGGAATCATTGAGAGAAAAAGGACCTGGCTCCCGTGCTTTCCGCATGCTCACCCACTCAGGCCCTTCTGATTAATGTTTGCTGTTCTGCTTTGCAGATGCCTCCCAGGACCCAGAGGGACACTGTAGCCTCATTTCTGTGGAGACCTTTGGCTGGACTCTCCTGGCTCTCCCAGAGGTGAGAGACTGTGGTTCCTGTAGCCTCAGGCTTGGCACCAACTCATCTCTGGTGGATCCAGGATTCCAGATATCCAATCTCACTACAGCCAGGGCCTCTTTGTCCCAGTGTGACCTTGCGGGCTGTCCCTCTGCCTGCCTCTTAACAGCCCCTGCCATTGGTGATTTTCGTTCCAACTATGGGCCAATGGATCCCTGAAAGCGACTGTGTGGGCTTCTCTCACCATCTCACTCTGGCCTCAGCCTGGTGGTGTGCTCCTCTGTGGTCTGGATGGGGATGATGAACTCGGGCTGCCCGTTGTTTTTGTTTTGTGATATTTAAAGCAGCCAAAGCTCTCATTACTGTAATACAGTATGTGCCTGGGCTGAAGGGGTAGCAGCATTCCTTCTGGATGAGGGGGCAGCTCTATTCTGTTGTGGTGCACCCGCTGGAGTGTTTAAAACCATGGCTGGTAGAATTTACAGTGCCAGGACTGACAGGGGCCTTGGAACTCCCGCATTTTCACACATCCCAGCCCCTTGTTTGAGTGAAGAGGGAGTTGAGCCCATTCTGGGTATGGGGCGACTGTTCAGGCCCTGGGGTGATGAGTGGCAGATCTGGGACTAGAACTCAGGCCCAGAGACCAGCTTGCTGTCATCTGGCTAAGTTTCTGCTTCTGTTCTCGCTTGTTCAAGATCCTTCTGAGGCCCTGAACCAAATGAGGAAAATTCATGTAAATCTTAGCACACTGCCTGATACGTAATAAGTGCTCCATAAATGTTTATCAGTACTCTCATAAGCCCTGAGACATGCAAAATATTCTTGCCCTTCAGGGACTTACAGTCTTGAGGAGGAGACAAAATTTTCACACTTACACACTAACACACTTAAGGAGCAATTTAAGTCACTAAATGGTTATCTGCTAAGTTTTGGGGAATAGGTGCAGTGGATCACGCAAGAGAGGAGACAGATTATTATGGCCTAGAAGAAGTGCCATGGTGAAGATAAGAGCATAATGTGTATGACATCTGTGTATGACAGCTTTTTAACTCCTGGCAGTGAGATGAACAGGTCAGCAGCCATTCCTGGACACCGCAGAGCCCTCAGGCCAGCCACTCATCTACCCAGCACATTCACTAATTATCACCCAGCTCTGTGCTCTGCATGAGAATGTAAAGAAGACCATGACAAGATCCTTTCCTCAAGCCTAGCCAGGGAGACAGACATGCATAAAGATATGACCACTGAAAAATTCTACATTCATATCTATTTATATCCTCAAGGCATCATCTGAGCCCACAGGTGGGTAGGCAAGTGAGATAGGATCAAGAGTTTGAAGGAAAGCATACATTTACCTGGTAAAAAGGGGCAACTCACAAGCCATAAGCTCTTGTGCAAAGGGGCTGGTAATTGTGAGTCTTCTGCAGGAGAGGTGGAGTTGCTGGGACGTTAGACCCAATCAAGGGCATTCTGAGAATGAGATTGAGAAACCTCTGAGGCCAGCATGGGGCAAGACTTTGGTGTCACATTCGGCCCTGGCAATGTGGTATTTTTGAGCTGGGCCAGGAACTGGAGAGGAGTGGGCCTGGTGGAATGGAGAGGGAGGCTCTTTACTTATCAAGAGTAGGTACCAGATGCTGGTGACTCAAGGGGAAATTTCCTGAATGGATATGGAGTCTGTAGATGTTTAATGGCCTAAAACAAACACATTTTATGCACTGCTTGGTTCAGAGGCTGCAGGTTAAAGTAACATAGAAGAGAATGTCCAGCCAGCAAGGTGAAGGAAGCATGAAATGGAAAGGGTTAGAAGCTGAACTTCTCTTGATCAATGACTTCATTATCTTGGCAAGGATTGCAGAAACTGCAGGTGCTGAGGGAGTGACTTGTTTGGAGGAAGGGGTAGGGACCAGGAAAGGAATCCCAGACACTTGGTGCTAACCCAACTGCTGAATGAGGCTTTCAGCCTCTGGGATTCAGTCAGGAACTCCTGGGCCACATTCTTCCTAGGTATAGGACTAGAGAGCCTTCACTCTTAGTGTCTGTATGTCCCTGGTCCAATCTGCTTTGTTCTACCATGCCTAACATCAGAAAAAAAAGGGTAGATTAAGTTTAGAGCCACTGCTCTGTGTCTTCATCCTGCTTGTTTTTCCTAAGGCAATTGAACCTTGGAAGGCCTTGTAAGTCCCTGTGAGGTCTACAGTTGTCAGGGGTTGGTGAGGTCGGAGAACAAGCTGGTCTGTTCTGAATTCAGCTCTCTCTTTCTCCCTTTCACAACTGAAGGTCTTCCTGAGCCTTTGCCTCTTTCATCAGCCTGGATGTTGAGACTGCAATTTTTCATGATTGCTTGTTTTGTATTTTTTCTTCATGGTCTTTCCTAAAGTCTGTTATTCATCCAGGTCCACTTATATGTCTTCTAATCTATTGCATGAACCCTGCAGCCACGGCCTGGCGTGAAGTTGCCTGCTCATTGTCTCGCTGGTTTTTCCAAACGCTCACAGGCACTAGTCATGTAAATCTCCTCCTGGCAAGAAAAAAGACTGACTTTTTGTTGTTGCTGTGTTATCCCCAGGTGATTCAACCTGTCCTGGGATCACAATAGATGCTCAGCATACGATTGCCACCTCGACTGCTGATCTTTTTCTTCCTATATACCATTCTATTCACCCCACTATTCAAAAATTGATATTTATAAGCACTTACTATATCCCAGGAATTGTACTATATGTTCTTTATATGCATTATCCCATTTAATTTTAATAGTTATACCATTTTCTACTTTTAACTATCTCATCCTTTCTACACTGATAGAAAAGTGTCCCTAAACCCAGAGACTTATTAGTACCTGGCTGTTTTAGAAGTTCCTGACCCATAACATTTCTGAAGTTATCGCTACAAGATATGGTTGCAAAGGCCTGGGAGGAGAAATCCTTTCTGTCTCTGATGGTTTCAGGGAAGGTAAGAGGTCTCCTGTCTCTTTGTGGTAAAAACGCCAGGGTAGGCCTTGATCTCCTGAGTCTTGAGTATGTTAAGGGAAAGACACTAAGACTGCTCTGCCAAAAGGGCAGACCCTGCTTGGTGTCTGGGAAGTTGAGCCCAAGTTTCTCTCCAAGGAGGGTCTCCTGCAGGGATCAGGAAGGAGGGTCTATTGGCATCACACAGGACCTCTTGTAGGTTCAGGAGGGTTTCCTGTAGCTAGATGAGATAGAATTGATTGATGTCTCAGTGATGCTTCAGGCCATGTTGATTGGACCTGCGCTAAAGGCAAGCCACCCTTCAGAGCCACGTGTTCTCAAGAGACAGCACAGCCATAACCGCAAGAGTAGGATGGTCCTGGTGGAAATGGCACAATCAAACAAGCTCCTGGGCCTTGTGGCTTTGAGTGGCTGAACTGGAAGGTTCTTGGGGTGTGAGCACTCTCACTCGCAGTGTTGATCAAGCAGCGTAATCACATCACTGCCCCCACAGAAGTGGCAGCCACTCAGTTCTCCTCAGCCCAGGCTGATTTCTGCTCTGCTGGTTCATAGGAAACCACTTGGGTGTTTCATGACTGCTGAAGCCCGAGGCACTTTCTCCAGGGGCAGCATGCATCACTCACAGGATGGACCAAGCGAAATGTCCTGGTCAAAGGCAAGAAGTTTGTATTATTGTCCTTGCCTATTTTACTATCATGTAAATACCCGCCAACCAACCTACAGATATTCTCTGAGTACTTACTATGTAGGTGTTAAGGGATACAAAAATAAGGGTGTGGCTAGGGGTGGCATGCTTTTTGCCCCTAACTTGCAAATTTGTTGAGAACATGATGCCAGGCACAGTGAAAACAAAAGATAAATACAAATAAATGGTAACATTTATGAGACAGGCACTAGGTTCTAGGCACTTCTTATGTGTTAACTCATTTCATCCTTACAACATTTCTATGGGCAGGTGCCATTATTACTCCCATTTTTACAGGTAAGGAGACAGAGGTGCCAAAGTTCAAGTGTGTGCCCAGGTGCATGCCGCCAGTGAGAGGGGGAGACAGGACTCAAACCCAGCAAGCCTGGTCTCAGACAAGGTGACTCATAAGGAGCAGGAAAGGAGGTAGGCGGCAGAACATTCAGTGCAGGGGTTCAGAGGGTGGAAGGAAGTAACTTCAATCTGGTTTAAAGAAACCAGTTATCAGAGACAGACAGGGCCTAAAGAAGGTATGGGTGGCTCAGAGTTTTAGGAAGGAAAAACAGGAAGTTGGGCCAATAGGGATAGCATGATAAGAGAACAAGTGCTAGGCTGGAAGACCAGGGGCCTGGCTGTGGCTGTGAGCAGCTGCTCCCTCGGGGCAGGTCACTCTGCTTTTAGGGCTGCCTTATTTTTCTCACCTCCAATTGGAGAAAATTGGGAAAGATGAGCTTTCAGGTCCCTTCAAATTTTTACCTTATGGTTCTGTGATTTTTGAGGGCTGGCATGTTTTCCTGGTTGCTTCCAAAACCCTCTGACCACAGTCCCTCAGGCTGACCCTCTTGTGCCCAGTAATGTGGAAAGATGGCCCTCTGCTCACCAGCACGTGCTTCTGAGGGCTGTGGAGCCTGGGACAGAAGGTAGGGTTGGAAAGAAAATGAGAGGAGCTGGTTGGGAAAGATACTTACGTACAGAAAAGTTTCCAGCAAGTCAGAGGTGAGAGTAAAAGATCCAAATGAAAAGCCAGACATTGCTAGGGCTTACCAAGGTGGAATAACTTGTCCAGGGTCTTAGCAGGCCAAGGGATATTGGATTATAACATTTCTAATACATTGTTTTGTATTTGGAAAATGCTCTGCCTTCAGTTTGTATTTTCTCTCCTTCTTCTTCTCGGTAATCAAATGAAGACGTTAGATTTGACGTTTCTTTCCAGTGTGTATAGTACAGACAGGAAACTAGGTGAATGGTGTAATGCAGTCAATGTTCTGTGACTCCATTCTGCCCCTGGAAGAGGGATGTTTTCTATAATAGTGATGTGACTTAACATCCTCTTCTCTTCCTAGAAAGGGAGTGAGAGAATGAGATAGCCATCTAGCACTTTCCCCCCTCACCTTTTCTACAAACTCTAGCATCTCATTTTACAGAAGAAAAGACTGAGGTGGAAAGGAGCAAAGGCAGAACAAAGGCAGAAGTGGAGCTTGCTGTTTCAACCAGTGTGGGTCACCTCAGGTCACCTGGGGCACATCCTATGTGCCCAGATACTTACGGATGGGGTCATTCTGGGCCTTTGGCTCTGCACCGAGGGGCTGCATTTTGAGAAGCATGAGGTTGGGACTCCCAGAGGAAAGTTGAGAGTCAGGAAAACTTCAACAAATCCTCAGGAATCGAAACAGAACATGAGATGAGGATGTTCGGGACAGCTCTGCTGTTAGTTTCTGTGTGTGTGTTTGGGGGCCCATCTCTTGCCAAATCCAATCTCATTTCTGCATATTTGTTTGCTTAATATGAAATACTCCAAAACTGCTCTTCATATTTGTTTAATCTGAAATGAAAATGACTCAGCAGAGAGGAAAAACAAGATTTAAATGCCCTGAATGGCCCCTTAATTAAAATATGTAGCCCCAAATCATGGGGATGTTTTTCTCCCCACCAAACCTTAATCTTCAACACACACAAATGCAAGTGCCACACACAGTCATGCATACACACACACACACACACATTGTGTTTGCCTGCCACAACTTGACCTCAGTCCCTTTATCTCTTTTCCCCTTCGTACTCCAGCCTTTCCAGGGTCCTGCCTTTCCTGCAAGGGGAGACATATTTGAGCTTAGGTGGAGGGGCCTGGCCTGAGCTATAGGCCACAGATGATTTTCCAGGAGGGCCACCACCTCCTCTCCAGTCCAGATCACAGGCTCGGTGTCAAGATCCCTGTGGGAAATCTGAATTTTCGTTCTTCAGCAAAGTCGAGGCCACCTCAGATTGTCCCTAGCTTTTGGATCTGGAAAAATGGACTCCATGGACAGAATGGCCATCTACCAAATCAGACATGTCTTGCTTTGTACACAAGCTGTATTTCTGAAAAGTTGGGTAAAAACTGGATCTTGGGATGTTGCATCAAGTTTGAGTGTACTGAAATTTGCTATTCAAAGGAACCTAGCACTGGATTCTTTTGTCAAGGGAAGAATTACTTTGTAATGGCTACTCATCTAGTGATTTATGAGTTTGTTAAGTAGATGGAACATTTTTGTATACTGAACGTTATTTTAAATGTACTGTGTGGGATTTGTTTTTCAAAGTTACCAGCATTGAATCCTTTTGCGAAGAACTATTCTGTAGTGTAGATAAACATTTCATGATGTATGAGTTTGGTAACTTTAGGCATTTCTTAAAGTGGGATATACCCCTAGTTCTGCTTCAGAGAAAAAGTTGTTTTTTGCTAATGATCAGACTTGGAGGAAAAAGAGCTCTACCATATGTGAGTTATGGTCACTCCTGAGGGGCTTGGGAAGAACGGAGGTACTCAAACTTTCCATTTTGTTAGAGCAAAAGATCCAGGAGTTGCCTGCTCTTCTTACTTTCTGTATTATCACTGGCGTGGAAATTATGGAGATTATTTTCCCAGAGAAATGTAGTTCACTATTATAGCTACATTTCAAAGGTGTTTCTCTTCATATCGATATCATTTAAATATATATATATAAATATACATATGTGCACACACATACATGTATATACACAAACGCATATATATACACACACACATATGCACATATGTATGTATATACATATATAATCTATCATGTATATTTAGATCTAAAGCAAGAAACAGACGTTGCATTGCAGTAGGGCTTGTGTTTTGAACCACTGAAGGGCTGCTGTTTCCACCAGTACAGAGTGCTGGGGCTTGCTCTGAGATCACCAGGAGTATAAACCAGGCAGGAGGGAGACTTTAATTTCCTGCTCACTCTTTCTCACTTCGCAGGTCAAAAATCATTTCAGTACTCGTCTCCCAAGGTTCCTAGCTGTGTCCCCATACCATCCTATCTGAGCACTAGTGTGAAGCTTGTTTTGGGAAATGATCTGATTGCTAAGACAGTTGGAAAAAAATATATAGTGTCATGTGTGTACAGCCAAGAGCTGACCTAGGATGCCCACATATTCCTGGCTCATCCATGAGCCACATATTCATTGAGGTTCTTATAGGTAGGAGCAAACCCTGCTTATAAGAACCATACATGGACTGGCAATGGACTGGCAGTGTTTCAGGCAGAATGTGCAGAAAACTTACCCTTTCACCATGATTTGGCCCTGAATGTGTCTCAGAAAAAGGCTTTTGGAACCTCATCCAAGTGCAGAGATAATTTGTGAGACATTTAACCTCTCAGACTCTTGCTTTTTTCTTTCCTGGAGAGCTGCTAATTTCTAGTTGTGGCTGCCACACTCCCGTCTGCCTGATCTTCCATTTTACTTCCTGGTTTACCGGTGGCTTTGACACATGGCCTGTCCAGATCCCAGTGGAGGCAGTCCTGAGATGGAGAGTTGGCGGTCTTTTGTCAGATCTGGGAGGTCCTGAACCATGACTTCCTTTGAAATCAATTTGGAATGTCCATCCAGCTTGGCTAAGGAAGAGGATTTTGACTGTGAAGAGGGAAGTGGGTTCTTTACTACAAAGGACATATTCTCTCTGAGTCACGTGTTCCTTGATGTTCTTTGGTAAGTGTTGGGCTGTGGGCCTAGAAACACTGACCTTGGAGTCAGGGAAACTGGGATCCAGTTCTAACTCTGTGGTCTTCTAACTTAGTGACCCAAGTAAGTCAAAATTAATCTCATTTCGATGTAGAGATATGCAAGATCCTTGACCTTCAATGACTCATGGTCTGGCTTGAGAGAAAGACAGGTAAAGAAGCAAACTCTAATTCAGCACAATGAATGGGAAGCAGCAGTCAGACCAGGTAAAACAGCCTCAATTGAGGGTGAAGGGACTGAGGGCTGTACTTTTCTACTTTGTCAAAAGGAGATGATAATTTCTCTCCACAGGATTGTGGTGACGCTCAATGATATAATGCATCTATAAGTAACTGATGAAGTTCAGGAATTCTAAAATAGAAACAGGTAGTGATTCTCAACTGTTTTCTTTTTCCACTCTATTCACATGCAAGGTGTGCTAACTAATAATATCTCCCAATACAACAAGTGATTCTTGAAGTATAGGACATGTTCCCCCCACACCTCCAACTCTGGGAATGCACAGAAAGCATCCTTGAGATTCTGATAGTCTGTTTCCAGGAAAAATGTTTTGTTTGGTTTCATCAGAAAAGCTAATATAAATGACATTAACAAGGAACACATTTTCCTTGTTGAAAATCAAAACATTACAAATAAGGCTAAAGTCTCCCTTTGATCACCATTCACAATCTCCTCTGACAAATGCAGCAGTCCATCTCCTAACTCCATCTCTGAGGGAACCACTACTGTCAGCATGGTGTTTAATCTTCCAGATCTTATATATATATAAATGTACATGAGTGTGTATCTATTCATAGAAATATATAGTGTGCTTTACATAAACTTTGCAACCTTGTTCACCTAAAAACATGTCATCAACTTCAAACCTTGTAACTGTGAGTAGCTCTAATATATTCATTGTTACGATTGCATAGCATTTCACAGTAGGAATATACTATAGTTAATAACATTATCCTACTGGTAGACATTTTTCTAAGTTTTTGTTATTAAAAATATATTGCAAAGCACTTTTTTGTGCATGCCTCTTTGTGTACACACACAAGTCTTTCTTTAGGGTGAATAATAAACGGGATATATACATCATGGTATATGTATTTTTATTGAAATTATCTTCTAATTTATATATATCCAGCAGCAGAGTATGAGAGTATGCATTTGCCTATCTTATTGCCAAGTTTTATATTATCACACTTTAAAATTTTGCCAATCTGATAGATAAAAATTAGCATTCAACTACTGCTTTAATGTTTGTCTTTGTGACTACTAGCAAGGTTGAATACTTTCAGATGTTTACAGCATTATATTGTCTCCCCTGTTAAATGCTTTTTATTTACTTGGCCCATTTTTCTAGTGGCTTTTTAAAAATGATTTATAGAGATTATTTATACTAGAAGTTATTTCATTATACAATTTCAAATATTTATCTTTGCCAGTTGTTTACATGTTATGTTTATGATGTCTTTTGATCTTAAAAAAGTTTTGAATTTTGATGGAAACATTTATTATTCTTTTCATCTCTGGATTTTGCTTTCCATGTCTTATTTGTGCAGGCCTTCCTTATCTTTAGGTCATAGCAAATTGTTCTAGATTTTCCTTGAAATATTCTTATGGTTGCATCTTTACATTTTGGGCTCTTCATTTTTGTGAGGTGTAGATACACCTTCATTTGCTTTTTTTTTTTAATATTTTAAGTTCTACGGTACATATGCATAACGTGCAGGTTTGTTACATATGTATACATGTGCCATGTTGGTGTGCTGCACCCATTAACTCGTCATTTACATTAGGTATATCTCCTAATGCTATCCCTCCCCGCTCCCCCCTCCCCATAATAGGACCTGGTGTGTGATGCTCCCCTTCCTGTGTCCAAGTAATCTCATTGTTCAGTTCCCACCTATGAGTGAGAACACGTGGTATTTGGTTTTCTGTTCTTGCGATAGTTTGCTGAGAATGATGGTTTCCAGCAGCATCCATGTCCCTACAAAGGACACGAACTCATCTTTTTTTATGGCTGCATAGTGTTCCATGGTGTATATGTGCCACATTTTCTTAATCCAGTCTGTCACTGATGGACATTTGGGTTGATTCCAAGTCTTTGCTATTGTGAATAGTGCTGCAATAAACATACGTGTGCATGTATCTTTATAGCAGCATGACTTATAATCCTTTGGGTATATCCCCAGTAATGGGATGGCTGGGTCATATGGTACTTCTAGTTCTAGATCCTTGAGGAATCGCCACACTGTTTTCCACAATGGTTGAACTAGTTTACAGTCCCACCAACAGTGTAAAAGTGTTCCTATTTCTCCACATCCTCTCCAGCACCTGTTGTTTCCTGACTTTTTAATGATTGCCATTCTAACTGGTGTGAGATGGTATCTCATTGTGGTTTTGCATTTCTCTGATGGCCAGTGATGATGAGCATTTTTTCATGTGTCTGTTGGCTGTATGAATGTCTTCTTTTGAGAAGTGTCTGTTCATATCCTTTGCCCACTTTTTGATGGGGTTGTTTGTTTTTTTCTTGTAAATTTGTTTGAGTTCTTTGTAGGTTCTGGATATTAGCCCTTTGTCAGATGAGTAGATTGCAAAAATTTTCTCCCATTCTGTAGGTTGCCTGTTCACTCTGATAGTAGTTTCTTTTGCTGTGCAGAAGCACTTTAGTTTAATGAGATCCCATTTGTCAATTTTGGCTTTTGTTGCCATTGCTTTTGGACATGAAGTCCTTGCCCATGCCTATGTCGACTACTAAAGCATCTGAAACTTCTTCACCAAGTTTAAATGCTCCCTTTCTCAGGTGGTACATTTCCATTTGTTCGTGAGTCTTTTCTGGGTTGTTCATTCTCTTCAATGTTCTGCTTATCTATTTATATACCAATTACATACTCAGGGAGGCCTTTACTGGCCACCTTACCTAGAATAGCTCTCATTCCCTTTGTATTACATTACTGTATTTTATCTTCTTCCATGTAGATATGTTTCTTTAAAATTCTTCTTCATTTACTTGTTTGTTTATGTACTATAAGTTCCATGTTGGAAGGAACCTTCTTTGCCTTTTTTACTGATGTGCTTATCACCTGTAATAGCACCTAATAGCTATTTACAAAATAGTTGCTGAATGAATGAATGAAGGCCAATGGCTTGACCAGTGGTGTTTGCATTTTGCGTTTTATTTCTTAAGGCTTAAATAAATTGCCAAAGGGATTTCTACTACTAACTAAAGAA
>NC_037668.1:28374869-28488109 GCF_003255815.1 Theropithecus gelada
ATGGACTGGATGATTCTCAAAGGCCAAGCTTGCTTCTCATTCCTTGACTGCCTCCTGTTGAGAATAACATGTTACCTATCATTCCTGAACTCTTCCTCTCCAAAAATTCTATGTTGGTCTCCAGGCTGAGGTTGACTCAGGGAGAGCCTTTCCAATTTTCATCAATGTCATTGCCACGCTGCTCTCCACCATACAATTGACCTAAACCCTCTGTAAGCTGGAAGGGCTAGAGGAGTTGAGGAGGAGGGGAGCGCAAGTTATTTACATGAAATGAAGCCTCATGTCCTCCCCTACTTCCTCTAGTTCTCAAGCTTGAGTTTGCATTAGGGTCACCTAGAGGAGTGGTTAAAACACTGTTCGCTGCCCACTCCCAGCAACCCCACCAGAGTTTCTGATTCAATAGATCAAATGGAGACTAATAATTAGCATTGCTAATGAGTTCCCAGGTGATGCTGATGCTGCTGGTCCTGGAAGCATATTTGGAGGATCACAGCTCTAAATGGTAACTGAAATGCAATCACAGTACATAGATCAAAGAGCCTTCAGGAAGGAAACTGGCACTCCTTTGAAACCACATAGCAGAATATCCTATGTGGATCTACCCCCACCCTCCCATCCTACACACTTCACCTCTCTTTTGCTCCATTTTTCTCATCTGTTAAATAGGGAAATTCCTGAATGGGTTCAGTTAGGGCACAAAATATAAAGGGTTTCAATGCCTAAGAAATGTAATTTAACTGAAGTGTGTCATAAAGGCAGCTGCAGCAGCAGCAGCTCTGATAAAACTCCTTAGTTGCTATTCTCAGACTGAGCAGTACGTTAGAAGAGAAGTTATTTGCAACAATATCATGATTCACCTCACGCAACCCTCATTCCCTATTTTTGGTTTACTTTAGATGTTCCAAGAAGCAGAGGCTCTCATTGCATTCATGGCCTAGTGTCTAGAGATGCATGATAGCCAGGGATGAAAGCCCAGTGGGACTGTCAGTGTGACTTTCTCTGGTGACCAGCATAGTCCCAGAGAACCATTACACGTCCAGGCTGAAGGGACCTGGGCCAGAGCCTGGCTATGCAGCACAGTCACTGGGGGACTGTAAACATATGCAGGCTACTGGGCTCAGCTTCAGATATACCAAAGCAAAATCTCTAAGAGGAGGCTCACAAACATACATTCTAAAACCTCTCTAGGCTTTTCTAATGCTATTGGTCCATGGACTGGCTTTGGGAACCACGGCCTTACAGAAAGCCTAAATAGAACTCCCTTGCTTTCCAAATGAAGAAACAGACCCAAAGAGAGCCAGGAGCTTGCTCAGATCGCACATGGTATAAGTGGTAGAACCGGAAGTGGATGTGAAGTCTTGATTTTCAAGGGTTGTGTGCTCAGTGGAATTACAGGCTTTAGAGCCAAGTTCTAAGATGAGTTAGTATTTACTCGATGAATGGCCTTTGCAGTTCAAACTTACCTGTTAGTGGGAAACGTGAAATATTGGGTGGAAAATGCTTATCATATTGCCTGACACTTGATACATGCTTCTAAATGGATATCACCATTACTGCATTTTACTGAATTTAAGCAACTCACGACTCTAAGATGCATCATTACTTTATGTGCCTCTAAGAAAGAAAAAAAAAAGCTACTGCCAGTTAAACTATGACACTATTTGCTTGTGAAGTGCATCCAGATTTCAGAGATGTTAATATACGAAACAATGGGCAGTGTGGTATTTCACTTTTCTTTTCTCAACTCTATTTTACTTTACTGAATTAGATACTTAACAGCACATTAAAATTCCTGAAGGAGAAGTATACTTAGTGTGTTTGAGGAACAACAAGGAGGCCAGTGTGGCTCATGGTAAGGACAAGGTCCAAGACAGCCAGGGGGTGTCTGATTCCATGTCTTCACTATAGTGAATAGTGTCAGCAGAAGAGTTTCATGATCTGACTTACATTTTTTTATGACTACGTAGTATTCCATGCTGTATATGTACCACATTTTCTTTTCTCTTCTTTTCTTTTCTTTTCCTCTTTGCTTTTCTTTTTTTGTTTTGTTTTGTTTGTTTGAGATGGAGTCTCTCTCTGTCACCCAGGCTGGAGTGCAGTGGCGCAATCTAGGCTCACTGCAACCTCTGCCTCCCAGATTCAAGCAGTTTTCCTGCTTCAGCCTCCCGAGTAGCTGGGATTACAGGGGCACACCACCATGCCTGGCTAATTTTTGTATTTTTAATGGAGACAGGGTTTCACCATGTTGGCCAAGCTGGTCTCAAACTCCTGAACTCAAGTGATCTGCCCATCTGGGCTGCCCAAAGTGCTGGGATTACAGGCGTGAGCCATCATGCCCAGCCCACATTTTCTTTATCCAATCCACTATTGATGGGCACCTAGGCTGATTTAATATCTTTGTTATTGTGAGTAGTGTGAGCAGAAGAGTTTATTGATCTGACTTACATTCTAAAAGATACATGGGAAAAGGTGGACTAAGGGAGGCCAGTTAGGAAATTATTGTACTATTCCTGGCAATGGAAGACAGTGAATTAGCTTATTATGGTAGTAAAATATGTGAGAAGAAGTAGGTGGGATATGGGAATATTTTTAGGGTAGCCAGTAGAATCTTCTGTCAGTGGATGGACTGGATACAGGGTATTGAAGGAGTCAAGAATGGCCTCAAGATTTTTGGCTTAAGTCATTGAAAGAATGAGTCTGGAAAAAAAAAAAAAAAAAAAAAAGACTGGAGGATGAGCTTCAGAGGCAGTCTGTATTTTACTCAATGTTATCTTTACTCCTTATTTACATCTATCTCTGAAATTTACCTCTTTTTTTTCAATAAATATTTTTGAATACCTATTTTCTCCCCAGAATGCACTGAGAAATAAAAATGAATAAGATACAGTGCTTTATTCCCCTCAAAATTTTGCCACCTGCAGGGGAGATAGAACTCTCACACATGGTACCTTACAAAGCAATATGTATCTAATAGTATAAGAAAGATAAGTTAAAATGTGAGAAATCAGGGAAAGGAGACATTCATTGTAATTGGCCCTATCCTCCCCACAAAATGCTTGCTTTAGTTGAGTACAAGTTCATTACATTGCAAAAGGAGAATGCTAGCATAAGAACTTTAACTAGTTTTTTCACTTTGGGTAAACTGCCTCCTTGCTGTAACTCAAACCACCTCCACAACAAGCATGCTCTTTCCTCAAGTTTACCTTTGCACTTGCTGTTTCCTTTGCATAAACTATCATCCCTGCAAGAGGCACCTGGTTCCTGTCTCCCTTCACTCCGGTCTCTGCTCCAAGTCACCTTATCTGAGAAGCCTTCCTTCATTTCTTTATATAAAAGAATGCCTATTCCTTTGCATACTTTGTATTTCTTCACAGCACTTGCCATCTTCTCTCACATTATATATTTATTTGCTTTATTGTCTGTTTCCCCACATGAGAATGTAAACTCAATGACAAAAGGCACTTTGTTTTGTTTACCACTGTATTCCCTCAGGGCCAATGAATTGCTTAACGAATTATTTAGTACATATAGGAACTAAAATAAACCATGGGTTTGGAAAGCAATAAACAAGTGGGGTTGGAGATAGGACTGGATTCTGAACACAGCGTTGGTTTCAGAAGAGAGAGAAGATGCTAGAGAACAGCTCTCTGACTAAGTTACATGCCTGTGTGGCAGCCTGGACTCTTGGGAGACAAAACTTGCATCAGGCCACTCTTTTGGTTAAAGCCAAGGTCTGGTGTATTGGTACAAACTTTGGATAGAGATACAGAATGTAATCTAAGTCAATCCCTGCTACTTAATAGCTGTGGGCCTTCTGCTGGTTTCCTCATATCTAAACTGCTTGGGACCAGAAGTGTTTTGGATTTTAGAATTTTGGGACTTTGGAGTGTGTGTGATGCTCACACTTCAGGTGAGCATCCCAAATCCACAAATCCAAAATCCAAAATTCTCTAATGAGCATTTCCTTTGAATATCGTGTTGGTGTTCAAAAAGTATCGAATTTTGGATTTGAGATACTCAACCTGTATATATTTTGAGAGTAATAGTGTGTACTCTGCCTACTACATAGGGTTATTGCAAGGGTGAAGCAAAGGTAAGCCATGGGACAGCACCTTGCAACTTGTTAAGAATTCTATTATCAGGGTCAAGATGGCAATCAGGGACACTATGATATGGACTAAAGCTAAAAGATCCAGGAATGCCTGCCTTGGACAGCTAGATCTTCTCCCCAGGAGGTACCTGGGGAGATATACACACAGGTGACAGTGACAAAGGGTAAGTGATGTTCTACATTATTAGTAGCTGGGCTTGGGTCCTAAATGCCAATGTGAGTGTTCTGATAAACCGACCTGGGCATGTAGCCCAGGTTAAAGGCCTCCAGAAGCCTCTCTTTGTTCATTAAGTCTCTGGTGCCAAGGACTAAAACACTTAGCACACTCAACAACATGTAAGATCAGTGTTGAGGAGGGGTTAGAGCAGGCCCCTGAGAGGGCCATTTTCTGTGTGTGATTTTCAAAAAGTACATTGATCTCATCCATTGGAAATGTTGGCCTCATTAGCATCCTGCGTTAGTATTTCCTCATCCTTACTCTTCCCTTCAATTTCACTTCTCAGAAAGTGGAATTTGAGAATTTGTTGCTTCATCCCCAAACAGTTCAGATTTGCCCTTAAGATTCAAGCATAATGATTATCTGTGGCACATATTACCTCTACTGGAGAAATTATGCTTTTGATAAGAATAGACAAAATAATATTACGCTCTTATGTTCATCTCTTGATTCAAAACTGACTTGGAAATCATAGTGGATGGTGTATTAAGCTGTTCTTGCATTGCTATAAATACATACCGAAGACTGGTCAATTTATAAGAAAATAGGCTTAATTGGTTCATAGTTCTGCAGGCTACACAAGCATGGCATTGGCATCTGCTTGGCTTCTGAGGAGGCCTCAGGGAGCTTATAATCATCACAGACGGTAAAGTGGGGGCAGGCATATCACATGGTGAAAGCAGGAGCAAGAGAGAGAGAGGAGAGAGTGGGGTGGTGGGGAAGGGACTTCACACTCTTAAATGACCAGATCCCTTGTGAACTTAGAGCGACAGCTCACTTACCACCAAGGGGATGGCCCAAGCCATTCATAAGGGATCCTCTCCCATGATCCAAACACCCCTGCCTCGCCCACCAGGCCCCATCCCCAGCATTGGGGATTACTTTTCAGTGTGAGATTTGGGTGGGGCAAATATCCAAACTATACCACATGGCGTATTAATCCGTTTTCATGCTGCTGATAAAGACATACCCAAGACTGGGAAGAAAAAGAGGTTTGATTGGATTTACAGTTCCACATAGCTGGGGAGGCTTCAGAATCATGGCAGGAGGCAAAAGGCACTTCTTACATGGCAGCAGCAAGAGAAAATGCGGAAGAAGCAAAAGCAGAAATCCCTGATAAACCCATCAGATCTTGTGAGACTTATTCACGATCACAAGAATAACACCGGAAAGACGGGCGGGCCCGCATGATTCAATTACCTCCCCCTAGGTCCTCCCACAGCATGTGGGAATTCTGGGAGATACAATTCAAGTTGAGACTTGGTGGGGACACAGCCAAAGTATATCAGATGGTGAACATAGAAGTGTTCCTGTGGGTATACGGCCATGTTTCTTGCCAAAACTTCCTACATATGATTTTGGTTAATTGCAGTTTCTGGAAGTATCAGCTAATCCTTGGCCTAAAGCCATCTTTCCCTTTCTTAGGGTGAGATAAGACTCCAGGAGCTCTTTTTGGTATGACACAGAGAGAAGGGCCCTCTTGCCTTCAGTTCATCATGGTTGCAGTGGATATCCTCATTCTCCAAGCCCATGATGTTCCTTGGGGAAAGCAGTTCTGCTGTTTCTGTGCCAAGCCTGGACATTATGCTCATGTGAAACCTTTTTCCCTTGATTTTTGCTACTTCTCCAGGGCACTTCCAGGGAATGGGGCTTGGTACCTGTTAGTACTATAATTTGCCTATCTCTGACCCCTCCAAGCTGAGGGAAGTCTCGCCTTTCTCCCTGCTACCTCTGCTCCACCCTGCAGTCCCTTACTGAGGGCAGGCTTTCTAGGAAGTTCTTTGTCTTCATGCAGTTTCTTTTTTCTTCCCTGTAAACATAAATGTCCCCTAGGGCAAATGAACATAAAGGCCTGGCTACAGGCATTGAAAATGGAAGTGAAAGTACACAAATAAAAATCTTCAAAATTATCTTGCTCCAGAGATTATTTCAAAAACAGTTTTATTGAAGTACACTCGACATACAATAGATGCACACATTAAAAATGCACAGGTTGTGCAGTTTTTGACTTACATGTAAACCCGTGAAATCATCACCATAGTCAAGATAATGACCACATCCATCACTGCCAAAAGTTGCTTGTGTCCCTTTATGATTCCTCTGGCCACTCCTCCTTCCCCCAGGAAACCACTGATCTCTTTCTGTCACTATAGATTAACTTGTTTTTGTTTTCTAAAGTTACATATAAATGGAAGCAAACAGTATGTACTTTTTTGGTCTGACTTTTTTTACTAAGCATAGTTGTTTTGAAATTTATCCATGTTGTTGTAGCATGCATTAATAGTTCATTTTATTGCTGAATAGCAAGGCATGATCTAGGGTGGGACAAGTGAAGTGCCTAGGGTTCAAATGCAGTCAGTTCTTTATGATGATAATCATAATGATGATGATTGTAAAAACATTTAATGAGACCTGCTCTCTTAACAAGTTTTTAAGTGTAACATACAGTATTGTTAAGTATAGGCACAATGTTGTGCAGTAGATCTCTAGAACATATTAATCTTGTATAACTGAAATTTATATCCCTTGAATAGGAATTCCCCATTTCCCCTTCCTCCCAACTCCTGGAAACCATCATTCTACTCTGTTTCTATGATTTAGGCTATTTTTGATACCTTACATATGTGGAACCATGCAATATTTGTCCTTCTATGGTTGGTTTATTTCACTTAGAATTATGTCTACTGGGTTCAACCATGTAGTCACAAATGTTAGGATTTCTTTCTTTCTTCTTTTTCCTTCTTTTAATTATTATTTTTATTATTGTTATACTTTAAGTTCTGGAGTACATGTGCAGAATGTGCAGGTTTGTTACATAGGTATACACATGCCATGGTGGTTTGCTGCACCCATCAAACCATCATATACATTAGGTATTTCTCCTAATGCTATCCCTCCCCTAGCCCCCCACACAATTTCTTTCTTTTTAAAAGCTGAATAAGATTCCATTGTATGTGTATCCCAAGTTTTCTGTATCTGCTTATCTGCTGATAGTCATTTGTGTTGTTTCCATGTCTTGGCTTTTGTGAATAGTGCTGCAATGAACATGGAAAGGCAGATATCTCTTCAAGATGCTGATTTAGATCCTCTTGGGTGTATACCAGAACTGGGACTGCTGGAGCATATGGTAGTTCTATTTTTAATTTTTTGAGGAGCCTTCATACTGTTTTCTATAGTGACTGCATCATTTTACATTCCCGCTAACAGTTTATAAGGGTTCCAATTTGTCTACATCCTTGCCAACATTTGTTATCTTTTGATTTTGTTGATGATGGTCATCCTGACATGTATAAGGTGATATCTCATCACAGTTTTAATTTGCATTTCCCTAATGATTAGTGATGTTGAACATCTTTTCATATAACTTGGACATTTGTATATATTCTTTGAAGAAATGTCTATTCAACTTCTTTGACCATTTTAAAATCGTATTTTTTGTTTCCTATCAAGTTGTATGAGTTCTCCATATATCTTGGATATTAACCTTCAAATAAATAATTTGCAAATATTTTCTCTCATTCCAAAGGTCTTTTCACTTGGTAAATTGTTTCCTTTGCTGTGCAGAAGTATTTGTTGTTGTTGTTCAATTGTAGTTCCTCCTGTTTTTGCTTTTGTTGCTTATGTGTTTGGTATCATATCCAAGAAATCATTGCTTAGACCAATGTCATCAAGCTTTTTTTCTTATATCTTCCTCCAGAAGTTTTATACTTTTAGATATCATGTGTAAATCTTTAATCCATTTTAAGTTGATTTCTGGGTACAATGTATGATAGTAGTTTAATTTTATTATCTTGCATGTGGATATCCAGTTTTCCCAACACCATTTATTGATGAGATAATTTTTTTTGCTCATTGTATATTTTTGACACTCTTGTTGAAGCTCAGTTGACCTGTGTGGGTGACTTCCAGGCTCTCTATTCTGTTCTATTGGTCTATATGTCTGTTTTTTCAGGTACCATACTGTTTTAAGTAACTTTCTAAAATATTTTGAAATTAGGACATGTGAAATTAGGACGTGTGATATTTTGAAATTAGGACGTGTGAAGAAATCTGATTGATTTCTTCTTTTTCAAGATCGCTTTGTCTATTTTGAAACTTTTTGTGGTTCCATATACATTTTAGGATTTAAAATTATTTTAAAATAATTTCTGTAACAAATGTCATTGGGATTTTGAAATGCAATCAGTTGTGAATCTGTTTCAGTTGTTCTTTTTCTTCTTACCTTGGGTTCTATTTTTCTGCTTTTTCACATGCCTGATAATTTTTTATAGGATGGGACATACTTACACCTTAAAACTTTTTGTTAGACGGCCGAATAGGAACAGCTCCAGTCTACAGCTCCCAGCGTGAGTGATGCAGAAGACAAGTGATTTCTGCATTTCAAACTGAGGTACCGGGTTCATCTCACTGGGACTTGTTGGAAAGTGGATGCAGCCCACAGAGTGTGAGTCGAAGCAGGGCAGGGCGTCACCTCACCCAAGAAGCCAAGGGATCAGGGAATTCTCTTTCCTAGCCAAGGGAAGCCATGACAGATGGCTCCCAGAAAATCGGGACACTCCCACCCTAATACTGCACTTTTCCAACGGTCTTAGCAAATGGCACACCAGGAGATTATATCCCGTGCCTGGCTCAGAGGGTCCTACGCCCAAGGAGCCTTGCTCACTGCTAGCACAGCAGTCGAGAGTGAACTGCGAGGCAGCAGGGAGGCTGGCGGAAGGGCGTCCGCCATTGCTGAGGCTTGAGTAAGTAAACAAAATGGCAGGAAGCTGGAACTGGGTGGAGCCCACCACAGCTCAATGAAGCCTCCCTGCCTCTGTAGACTCCACCTCTGGGAGCAGGGCATAGCTGAACAAAATGCAGCAGAAACTTCTACAGACTTAAACGTCCCTGTCTGACAGCTTTGAAGAGAGTAGTGGTTCTCCCAGCATGGAGTTTGAGATCTGAGAACGTACAGACTGCCTTCTCAAGTGGGTCCCTGACCCTTGAGTAGCCTAACTGGGAGACACCTCCCAGTAGGGGCCGACTGACACATTATACAGCAGGGTGCCCCTCTGAGACGAAGCTTCCAGAGGAAGGATCAGGGAGCAACATGTTCTGTAGCCTCCACTGGTGATACCCAGGCAAACAGGGTCTAGAGTGGACCTCCAGCAAACTCCAACAGACGTGAAGCTGAGGGTCCTGACTGGTAGAAGGAAAACTAACAAACAGAAAGGAATAACATCAACATCAATAAAAAGGACATCCACACCAAAGCCCCATCTGTAGGTTACCATCATCAAAGACCAAAGGTATATAAAACCACAAAGATGGGGAGAAACTGGAGCAGAAAAGCTGAAAATTCTAAAAGTCAGAGTGCCTCTTCTCCTCCAAAGGAGTGCAGCTCCTCACCAGCAATGGAACAAAGCTGGACGGAGAATGACTTTGATGAGTTGGCAGAAATAGACTTCAAAAGATTGGTAATAACAAACTTCTCCCAGCTAAAGGAGGATGTTCGAACCCATCACAAAGAAACTAAAAACCCTGAAAAAAGATTAGACGAATGGCTAACTAGAATAAACAGCACAGAGAAGACCTTAAATGACCTGATGGAGCTGAACACCATGGCACGAGAACAACGTGACACATGCACAAGCTTCAGTAGCCAATTCGATCAAGTGGAAGATCAAGTGAATGAAATGAAGTGAGAAGAGAAGTTTAGAGAAAAAAAGAGTAAAAAGAAACAAACAAAGCCTCCAAGAAATATGGGACTATGTGAAAAGACCAAATCTGCGTCTGATTGGTGTAACTGAAAGTGACGGGGAGAATAGCACCAAGTTGGAAAACACTCTTCAGGATATTCTCCAGGAGAACTTCCCCAACCTAGCAAGGCAGGCCAACATTCAAATTCAGGAAATACAGAGAATGCCACAAAGATACTCCTTGATAAGAGCAACTTCAAGACACATAATTGTCAGATTCACCAAGGTTGAAATAAAGGAAAAAGTGTTAACGGCAGCCAAAGAGAAAGGTCAGGTTACCCACAAAGGGAAGCCCATCAGACTAACAGCAGATCTCTCAGCAGAAACTCTACAAGCCAGAAGAGAGTGGGGCCAATATTCAACATTCTTTTTTTTTTTTTTTTTTTTTTGAGACGGAGTCTCGCTCTGTCACCCAGGCTGGAGTGCAGTGGTGTGATCTCAGCTCACTGCAAGCTCCGCCTCCCGGGTTCACGCCATTCTCCTGCCTCAGCCTCCCGAGTAGCTGGGACTACAGGCGCCCGCCGCCACGCCCGGCTAAGTTTTTGTATTTTTAGTAGAGACGGGGTTTCACCGTGTTAGCCAGGATGGTCTCGATCTCCTGACCTCGTGATCCGCCCGTCTCGGCCTCCCAAAGTGCTGGGATTACAGGCTTGAGCCACCGCGCCCGGCCTCAACATTCTTAAAGAAAAGAATTTTCAATCCAGAATTTCATATCCAGCCAAACTAAGTTTCATAAGTGAAAGAGAAATAAAATCCTTTACAGACAAGCAAATGCTGAGAGATTTTGTAACCACCAGGCCTGCCTTACAAGAGCTCCTGAAGGAAGCACCAAACATGGAAAGGAAAAACCAGTACCAGCCACTGCAAAAACATGCGAAATTGTAAAGACTATCGATGCTAGGACGAAACTGCATCAACTGATGAGCAAAAATAACCAGCCAACATCATAATGACAGGATCAAATTCACACATAACAATATTAACCTTAAATGTAAATGGGCTAAGTGCCCCAATTTAAAGACGCAGACTGGCAAATTAGATAAAGAGTCAAGACCCATCAGTGTGCTGTATTCAGGAGACCCATCTCACATGCAGAGATACACAAAGGCTCAAAATAAAGGGATGGAGGAAGATCTACAAAGCAAATGGAAAGCAACAACAACAAAAAGCAAGGGTTGCAATCCTAGTCTCTGATAAAACAGACTTTAAACTAACAAAGATCAAAAGAGACAAAGAAGGCCATTACATAATGGTAAAGGGATCAATTCAACAAGAAGAGCTAACTATCCTAAATATATATGAACCCAATACAGGAGCACCCAGATTCATAAAGTCAGTCCTTAGAGAACTACAAAGAGACTTAGACTCCCACACAATAATAATGGGAGACTTTAACACCCCACTGTCAACATTAGACAGATCAATGAGACAGAAAGTTAACAAGGATCTCCAGGACTTGAACTCAGCATTGCACCAAGGGGACCTAATAGATATCTACAGAACTCTCCACCCAAAATCAACAGAATATACATTCTTCTCAGCACCACATCGCACTTATTACAAAATTGACCACATAGTTGGAAGTAAAACACTCTTCAGCAAATGTAAAAGAACAGAAACTATAACAAACTGTCTCTCAGACCACAGTGCAATCACATTAGAACTCAGGATTAAGAAATTCACTGAAAACCACACAACTACATGGAAACAGAACAACCTGCTCCTGAATGACTATTGGGTAAATAACGAAATGAAGGCAGAAATAAAGATGTTCTTTGAAACCAATGAGAACAAAGATACAACATACCAGAATCTCTGGGACACATTTAAAGCAGTGTGTAGAGGGAAATTTATAGCACTAAATGCCCACAAGAGAAAGCAGGAAAGATCTAAAATTAACACCGTAACATCACAATTAAAAGAACCACAGAAGCAAGAGCAAACACATTCAAAAGCTAGCAGAAGGCAAGAAATAACTAAGATCACAGCAGAACTGAAGGAAATAGAGACACAAAAAAACACTTCAAAAAAATCAATGAATCCAGGAGCTGGATTTTGAAAAGATCAACAAAATTGATACACCACTAGCAAGACTAATAAAGAGGAAAAGAGAGAAGAATCAAATAGACACAATAAAAAATGATAAAAGGGATACCACCAATCCCACAGAAATACAAACTATCATCAGAGAATACTATAAACACCTCTAAGCAAATAAACGAGAAAATCTAGAAGAAATGGATAAATTCCTGGACACATACACCCTCCCAAGACTAAACCAGGAAGAAGTTGAATCCCTGAATAGCCCAATAACAGGCTCTGAAATTGAGGCAATAATTAATAGCCTACCAACCAAAAAAAGTCCAGGACCAGATGGATTCACGGCCAAATTCTACCAGAGGTACAAAGAGGAGCTGGTACCATTCCTTCTGAAACCATTCCAATGAACAGAAAAAGAGGGAATCCTCCCCAACTCATTTTATGCAGCTAGCATCATTCTGATACCAAAGCCTGGCAGAGACACTACAAAAAAAGGGAATTTGAGACCAATATCCCTGATGAACATTGATGCAAAAATCCTCAATAAAATACTGGCGGGCACATCAAAAAGCTTATCCACCACGATCAAGTGGGCTTCATCCCTGGGATGCAAGGCTGGTTCAACATACACAAATCAATAAACATCATCCATTGTATAAACAGAACCAAAGACAAAAACGACATGATTATCTCAATAGATGCAGAAAAGGCCTTCAACAAAATTCAACAGCCCTTTATATGATAAAAACTCTCAATAAACTAGGTATTGATGGGACATATCTCAAAATATTTATGACAAATATTTATGACAAACCTGCAGCCAATATCATGCTGAATGGGCAAAAACTGGAAGCATTCCCTTTGAAAACTGGCACAAGAGAGGAATGCCCTCTCTCACCACTCCTATTTAACATAGTGTTGGAAATTCTGGCCAGGGCGGGAGAAAGAGATAAAGGGTATTCAAGTAGGAAAAGAGGAAGTCAAATTGTCCCCGTTTGCAAATGACGTGATTTTGTATTTAGAAAACCCCATTGTCTAAGCCCAAAATCTCCTTAAGTGATAAACAACTTCAGCAAAGTCTCAAGATACAAAATCAATGTGCAAAAATCACAAGCATTCCTATACACCACTAACAGACAAACAGAGAGCCAAATCATGAGTGAACTCCCATTCACAATTGCTTCAAAGAGAATAAAATACCTAAGAATCTAACTTACAAGGGATGTGAAGGACCTCTTCAAGGAGAACTACAAACCACTGCTCAATGAAATAAAAGAGGACACAAACAAATGGAATAACATTCTATGCTCATGGATAGGAAGAATCAATATCGTGAAAATGGCCATACTGCCCAAGGCAATTTAAAGATTGAATGCCATCCCCATCAAGCTACCAATGACTTTCTTCACAGAATTGGAAAAAACTGCTTTAAAGTTCATATGGAACCAAAAAAGAGCCTGCATTGCCAAGACAATCCTAAGCCAAAAGAACAAAGCTGGAGGCATCACGTTACCTGACTTCAAACTATGCTACAAGGCTACAGTAACCAAAACAGCATGGTACTGGTACCAAAACAGAGATACAGACCAATGGAACAGAACAGAGCCCTCAGAAATAATACCACACATTTACAACCATCTGATCTTTGACAAACCTGACAAAAACAAGAAATGGGGAAAGAATTCCCTATCTAATAAATGGTGCTGGGAAAACTGGCTAGCCATATGTGGAAAGCTGAAACTGGATCCCCTCCTTACACCTTATACAAAAATTAATTCAAGATGGATTAAAGACTTAAATGTTAGACCTGAAACCATAAAAACCCTGGAAGAAAATGTAAGCAATAGCATTCAGGACATAGGCATGGGCAAGGACTTCATGACTAAAACACCAAAAGCAATGGCAACAAAAGCCAAAATTGACAAATGGGATCTCATTAAACTAAAGAGCTTTTGCACAGCAAAAGAAACTACCATCAGAGTGAACAGGCAACCTACAGAACGGGAGAAAATTTTTGCAATCTACCCATCTGACAAAGGACTAATATCCAGAATCTACAAATACTTAAACAAATTTATAAGAAAAAAAATCAACTCCATCAAAAACTGGGCAAAGGATATGAACAGACACTTCTTAAAAGAAGAGATTTATGCAGCCAGCAGACACATGAAAAAATGCTCATCACCACTGGTCATCAGTAAAAAGTCAGGAAACAATAGGTGCCGCAGAGGATATGGAGAAATAGGAACGCTTTTACACTGTTGGTGGAAGTGTAAACTAGTTCAACCATTGTGGAAGACATTGTGGCGATTCCTCAAGGATCTAGAACTAGAAATACCATGTGGCCCTGTGATCCCATTACTGGGTATATACCCAAAGGATTATAAATCATACTACTATAAAGACACATGCACACGTATGTTTATTGTGGCACTATTCACAATAGCAAAGACTTGTAATCAACCCAAATGTCCATCAATAATAGACTGGATTAAGAAAATGTGGCACATATACACCATGGAATACTATGCAGCCATAAAAAAGGATGAGTTTATGTCCTATGTAGGGACATGGATGAAGCTGGAAACCATAATTCTGAGCAAACTGTTGCAAGACAGAAGGCCAAGCACTGCATGTTCTCACTCATGGTTGGGAAGTGAACAGTGAGAACACTTGGACACAGGGCGGAGAACATCACACACTGGGGCCTGTCATGGGGTGGGAGGAAGGGGGAAGGATGGCATTAAGAGAAATACCTATTGTAAATGACGAGTTAATGGGTGCAGCACACCAACCTGGCACATGTATACATATGTAACAAACCTGCACATTGTGCACATGTACCCTAGAACTTAAAGTATAATAAAAAAGAAAAAGAGAAAAGAAAAAAAAATTTGTTGTTGCTTATCTGAAATTCAAATTTAACTAAATTTTATCTGGCAGCCCAGTGTCCTGAGAACTCTAGCTTCCTTTACTTCTCTGGACTCCTATTTTTGTCTCCTCAACTCAGGAGATTCTCCAGGCTCTGCCTGAGTTCCCACTCATTGTGATGTATCCTGGACACACTCTCATGCCAGTAAACTGATGCCACTACAGGGCTCAAATTTTTGTTTCCTGACTCTCAGATTGTTGTCCTTTGTTGTCAGATGCTCATTATCTTAAAACATAATTTTTCATATATTTTGTCCTTTTTGGTTGTTTCACACTGGAGAGCAAATATGGTCTCTGTTACCCTGTCTTTGGTTGAAAGTGGAAGTCTTTATCCAGAGCTTATTGTTTATAGCCAGGATTCAGAACATGGTTCTAACCAGGGCCAAAAATGTATGTTCGATCCCTTCGTAGGCAAGTGTGTAGTTTGCTTTATAGTTTTCATGCAATTAACTACTGAAAAAAAATAATTCTTTGTATCATAAGGGTGCCTGGTGATTATGAGTGTTCCTCACTACTGTTAGGAAATTGATTAGAAGTGAACATCTGCTAACAAGAGAATGGGATGGGCCACTGGGGTTATTACCAAGTACAAAACATAAATTGGCACATTACATTATATTACATTGATTGTCAGAATTTGAACCAAAACACAGATTTGGCTGGGGGTCAAATCTTGGAGGCCCAAATTTTATTTGGAGTCAGGGCCAGAAAGACAAATCTGACAGAGTCAGGGTGGTCAAATTGGGGCCATAGAGGAATTGAGGAAGATGTAAATTATCTTATTCCTTGTTCAATATTCAGTGATGTTCTTCCTAGGGAGTTCTGGAAATAAAAATAAAAGCATGTCCTCTCTCTTCTCTTCGGTTTCTCTTGGTCTAGCTATATGCCGCTATCCTCTGGGCATGTCAGGAGGCCAGATTCCAGATGAGGACATCACAGCTTCCAGTCAGTGGTCAGAGTCCACAGCTGCCAAATATGGAAGGTAAGGATGGTTACATCAAGAAAGCCCATGTTCTGGGGTTGGACAGATTTCCTGGGGACAGATTCCTGACCCTAGGGGCTGGGAAAGGTGACGTTATTGGCAGGAACCGTTGAGAATGAAGGACAGACAGCAAGTGGGCCTGTCCTGCTCTGTATGTTTTCAGGGAGAGAATTCAGGGCTTAGCCACATGTACTGGTCTGGCAGCCCCATCTCACCCACAGAGGCCCCAGGGCCACATTATCCACAGTGAAAGGGTTAATTGATAGGAAGTGGATTTGCTTTCCCTGACTTTCTCATTTTGAGCTGCTGCAGGAAGCAGGCAACAGTGGCAGCTATGGGAAGGTGCAGATTATGTAGGACACTGGGAGTTAGCGTCCACTCCTCTTCTCAGTGGGTCTATGAAACATCACTCACTGCAAAGCATCACTTACTGCAAAGCATCAAGACACTAGGGCCTCCAACAAGTTCTCCCCCTCTCTCAAGGATGTCTCACATAGAAGGGTTACCTTTGCCAACAGAGTGTGGCAGTTTCCTGGGGTGATTGATTTCAGGGGTCTTGTACATCAATAAACTCCCTACTGCTCTACTGGTTGGACCCAATACTCTTCCTGGCATCTAATTCTTTTGGTGTGAAGTATTGATTTTATTAAAATGGAATTACCCGTAAGAAAAGCAATCCTGATGAAACTTCCCCATAATTTCTTAGTGTATGAAAGACTAGAGTGATGTTTGGTGGAACTGGAAGGGAGCAACAAATGAATGGGTAATATCTGTGGGAAAAGGGAGCATTCCAGGGGAAAGGGAAAGTGGTAGGAGGTTCTCAAAGTAAACTTTCTAATAATTTCACAATTTTGGTCCATGGTAGCTCAGCCTGGAGGTAATGAAATGAAACCAGATTATTTACTACTTCCTTGACATGCTCTTCCCCCTCATCCTCCCCATGTGTGTCTATGGCTCCTTGCTGGTCTGCTGTGCCCATCCTGCAGCATTGCATAACCCACACTGGAGACCCTACTATCCCTCCTCCTTATTGCCATAATTTGATGTCCAAGCAAAGGGTGGCTAGCTTTGTTAGGCTGAGTTTGAAAGAGGGAAGGGAGATATGAAATGACTCATGGGGGAACAGAGGGTAGGAAGAGTTTTATTTCTCTTTAGACCTCTAAATCAGGATGGGGAATGAAGGCTATGTGTGATCTGGAGGCCTCAGCTCACTGGTGGGGACTGTCTCTCAGGGTCTCATGGTACTCCAGGGAAAGGGATCTGACCACAAATAGGTATTGTGGTGGCAGTGAAAACTGTGGCAAGAACCCAAAATGTTTATAAGGACTGGGCAGCCTGCTCTCTCCCCTCAGTACAGGGCAGCTGCTTGCCTGTGAACCAGTAAACAGCTCTGTGGTTTCTTGGTTGCTCCCTCTCTCTCCAACCCTCATCTCTCAAGGCTGGACTCAGAAGAAGGAGATGGAGCCTGGTGCCCTGAGATTCCAGTGGAACCTGATGACCTGAAGGAGTTCCTGCAGATTGACTTGCACACCCTCCATTTTATCACTCTTGTGGGGACCCAGGGGCGCCATGCAGGGGGTCACGGCATCGAGTTTGCCCCCATGTACAAGATCAATTACAGTCGGGATGGCACTCGTTGGATCTCTTGGCGGAACCGTCATGGGAAACAGGTAGGAAGCAGAGACATCCAGACCTTGGGATGTCCAAGACTGTGTTTAGACTTAGGCTAGGAGAAGAAGGGTACAGGTTGTCTGTGTGGGTATGTCTGTCCAGGGATTAGGCATGCCCTTGTAAATGTGTGACCCAGGGTGAAGGAGGCAGGGAAGGAATATCAAGGCTGTAGGGAAAGTGGAGTAGGTGCATTCTGCTCCTCGAATTAAGAAGAGAGAGCCCATTGAAAATGTGGCAGGGTGAAGAAAAGTGAGCATGATTTAATATCACCTCTTCATTTGTTCTCTTCTCTCTCCTCAGGTGCTGGATGGAAATAGTAACCCCTATGACATTTTCCTAAAGGACTTGGAGCCGCCCATTGTGGCCAGATTTGTCCGGTTCATTCCAGTCACCGACCACTCCATGAATGTGTGCATGAGGGTGGAGCTTTACGGCTGTGTCTGGCTAGGTAGGTCACTAGCCCAGGAAGCCTATAGACTTTATTAAAAACTCCAACTTCTGGGAAAATCAAATCAGAAAGGGATGGGATCAGTAACTCCTGGAATGGTGATTCCTTCTTGGGAAGAATAGAGACAGAAGCATTGCTCATTAACCCAGGGCTTGGTGCCCCCACACCGAGTCATGCATTCAGAGTCATTATGTTGACTACCACTGAGGGGCGCTCCTCCAAAGTCCTCCCTGGGTGCCCAGATGGAGTCCTCCTGGACACTCTGTGCAAGCTTATACCCTTGAAACTCACATAGTTCCCTGGGGTAATGGGCCTGAGCAGTAGGCACTCACTTGGCTGTGTTTCCTTTGCAGATGGCTTGGTGTCTTACAATGCTCCAGCTGGGCAGCAGTTTGTACTCCCTGGAGGTTCCATCATTTATCTGAATGATTCTGTCTATGATGGAGCTGTTGGATACAGGTAAATCCTGGGAAACTTTGATTATTAAAATGGGAAATTAGCCACTAGGAAAGAATAATATTTTATCATGTCTTGGGATCAATAATCAATCAACCAATCAGTATTTATTTAGTTCCTGTACAAGGCATTTGGAGATAATTTAGATTAAGGAATATATATGACCTTTATTTCTAGGGAACTAAAAGCCCAGTTTGGGAAGACAAGTTAATTACCCAGAAAACAATCAATTATACAAAGCAAGGGCTAGAGTTTGTGATGGCTCTAAGTGTAATAGCCATATTTTTGACCCTCAAAACAGGACGTGTAGTCTGACACAAATATTGGCCTACTTATGGAAACAAAGGGCCAGAGAATTGAAGTACTAAGTATAATACTCTGGGTAAGTCAAGAAGTCAGAAAGAATAGACCTTATACATATAAATGCTTTGAAAATTGTAAAAAGCGGACTAGTAAGGCTTACAATAGACAAGGAAAGTTCTAGGGTAAGATGAGAATGATAGCAGAGAAAGGTAGGTAGAAGGTCACAGAAGAAAGGAAGCAGGGCTGAAGGCAAGACTGGCCTGGCTATAGTAGAAGCTGGAGCTCAGAAGAACAGAATGGAACAATGGATAAGCCTGAAGTGCATGGATGGAGTGCCATGGCAAAGAAGTGTGACCAGATACAGTAGGAACTTAGGGCTGGGTACGGGATGCTCCCACCTATCCCATTCCACTTCAAGCCTTCAAGCCTTGCCATTCTTCTAGCCCACACTAACACTTTTCTCTCTAAGCTTGGTCTGTATCTGCAAAGTGAGCCTGGGAGAGAAGTCAGTTCATAGTGAAGACCAGATCAGATGATGGAGGTTGACAGGGCTTGAGAGAAGGAGATACTAGTGAATCTCAGGAAGGGAGTGTGGACTTACAGCCTTCCATTGGCTTAGGTGTGGAGAATGAACTATTGCCCTCTAGCTGCCATCCCCTGGGTGAAGGCCTGATTCATCCACTCTTCTACTCCTAGTCACTTCCTTTCTATCTTCTTAGTCACTGTTCTTTCCTTTTTGCTTAAACTGTCTTGGCATAATTTTGCTCAGTCACACCCCAACAGGCATGTATTCAAGGCATAGAGGAAATCAGAGATCAACCGAATTCAGTTTAATTTAATAAGCCTTTGTTAGTCAACTGTTAATATATACAAGGAATTTGGCCAGGCATGTTAGGTATTCAAAGGTAATGAAGTCATTGACCCTACCTTTAAAGAGCTCACAATTTGGAGTAGGGGCTAAAACAGAATATAAGTTATTATGATTCGAGTATATGAGCAAGAGATAGCCCATGATTGCTCTGGGGTTCAAAGGAAAAAGTAAACTATAGTAGGAAAGCACAAAAATGGGGATGAAAACATCTGGATTTCATATAATAAAAGTTACTTCTCTTTGCTACAAGGCTTAAGGGATTAAAATGTATGTGAAAAGCATTTCATAAGATAAATTGCTGTACACATATAAGTTGTTATCTGATTATCATTTTTCTGACTGAAGGACTGCAAAGATATGGTAGAATCGATGAAATCTGAATTGGGTCCCAAAGAATGGGTACTACTTTCACAGGTACAGATTCTTGAAATGGAATTTTAGGCAGAGGGAATAGCATGAGGAAAAAAGAATTATGGTTATAAAGTTTAGGGGACTGTCTGGGAAAATCAACAGTTTATTTAATGATGGGCCATATTTATGTGGCAAAGTAGTACAGGAGAAGCAAAACAAAGCAGATTATGCCATCTCTTGAAGGAACCTGAAGTCAAAGCCAAAAGGAGCAAGAAGTGGAGGAGGAGGAAGAGGAGAAGTTGCTGTTCTTGTTCTTCATAAACATTATCATTAATGTAATGAGTCATTGAAGATTTTTAAAGCTGAGGAAGGACATGATTGGAGCTGTGGTTTAGACAGATTAATCAAGCAGCATGCAAAGGTTAGATTGGAATGGAATGAGGAGGTGATGAGGAACATTTTAAAACTCTGAGTTCTGCCAAGTAAAAAGAATTAATGACCAAGGCCATAACCGTGACTGTGGGGAATGAGGAAAATATATTCATTTAGGGGACATTTGCAATCTGATTGGATGTATGGGGCAAGACAGCAGGGTGAGAAAAATGGTCACATGAAGCTTGACAGTCTAAGTGACTGAAACAATGGAGATGACATGTATTTATTCAACAAATATATTTTGAGTGCTTACCATGCACCAAGCACTTTCCACTACTATGAAAGAGAAGTGTAATTTATGGAAAAGGGAAACCAAGGAGAAAGATTTAGTTCGGTAGGGTACGATGATGGATTTAGTTTGGGGTTTAAGTCTATGAGATTGACAAGACATTCAGTAGAGAAATAAGGAAGGTAGCCAGAATTATGGCTCTGAACTCCAAGGGAAAGATTAAAAAAATTACAAAAATGTAGACATCATTGGCTTCATTTAATAATTGAGGTAATAAAATATCTGGTGGAGGTGGCTGAGTGAAGAGAGATGACATCAGAGTCTCAGGAAATAGTCATATTAGCAAAAGTCACTTTTTAAATTTAAAACAATTTCAAGAGTAATATATGCTTACTGGTGATTTTAATAACTCTAAAGTATATAAACATTGAAAACTTATTTTCCTATCCCTTCTTCACTTGATTTAATTTTGACTAAAGGGGAACTGAACAGGTATTCCTTTTAATTTCTGTTGCTTTTCATAAGACTTCCATGGGATTTATTTTTCTGGGGATAATGGGGAATATATTTATTGCAAGTAAACTTATGTTCTCCTAGCTTTCTGATCTGTAGAGAGAAGAAAAAGATGGCAAAACCTTGGAAGGGAGATCCAGGCTCTGGTCACTGTGGATAAGGCCAGTCAAATTTTATAATTTACCATACATTTTCAATGATTAAATATATTTTAAAAGGCTGGCATAATCACCCTTAGTATTTTTTATTTTTTGCGATTCACAAATTTTACAAATTATTGGTCTGGCTATAAACCTCAAGGGTCACACCCATTATTGCTTGAGGGTGAGTATCCCAATCTCATCATTTGGGAGATTTGTGTCATATCTGCCAGAGCTTGAGATGCACAGCTTGAGGAAAGACAAGTTCCACATGATGGGTTCTTGCTCTATGCCTCCATAAAAAGAAGAAAGGAGCCTCTTTGTGTTCTCCAAGTAGTCAAATAAGTATATATGCAGTTACATTCCATCCAGCAGTCAGGCTTCTGGCAAACTCAGCCTTTAAAACAGAGCCTCTTACTCAGAAGTCAAAGAAGACTGCTAAGCTAGAACACAAAACTAAATCCAATACCTGGGATTCTCATGACATCCATGCATCTTACTTCCTGGGTCTAGTATCCTATAAATTTAATTAAAATTAAATAGAAATTATTGTTTAAATTTGGAGCTTATATTTTCTCCCTTTCATTTAATATCAAATTGGGTTGTTGGATATGTGGAATAGAAGAGAGTGTGACTGGATTCTCTGAAATTGATTCACTGAACAATGACAGCATGTAGTTAAAGGAGAGTCAGCACCAAGCTCTGGAAACGTTTATTTGATAATGGGGCAAGTGCTACTATGTATGCTAGTATTTATTCTATGCATTTATGCATTTCATCATTTACTTAGTGAATTAATTCGTCAAATGCATTTGATAATATTGAGTCATTATGTGAAGACATATTCATTATATAAGAATAGGCAAGGTACAATAAATTATAGAAAGCTTTTCATATTAAATAAGATATTGTTTAAAGGTTTTACTACTAAAGGGGTAAGCATCAAATATTTTATAAAAATTACTAATATGAAATTCTTAATTCTCCATTGATGCAAGACAAATGAGTCAATACTATAATACAAATGTGATTATTTACAGTCCTTCAATTTCAAGATAATAAGCTCATACAGAATCTGGAGTAAAGATGCTGGGTAAAAGCTCTTCCATGAATATGTGATTAACTCAGATTTCTCTCTCCTTTTCCTCCTCTTCTCCTGGCCTGAGCAGCATGACAGAAGGGCTAGGCCAATTGACTGATGGTGTGTCTGGCCTGGACGATTTCACCCAGACCCATGAATACCACGTGTGGCCCGGCTATGACTATGTGGGCTGGCGGAACGAGAGTGCCACCAATGGCTACATTGAGATCATGTTTGAATTTGACCGCATCAGGAATTTCACTACCATGAAGGTCAGTGGAGTTGGATGTGGTGGAATTTCTTTAAGGAGGCACAAATCATAGTGTGGTAGAGAAAAGGCATGCTAGAAAGAAGTCTAGGCTGATGACAGTTCAATGACATATTCTGTTACTAACTAGCTAAATGCATTTCACCAGTCACTTCACCTCTAAGGGTGTGGTTCTCCATTTGTGTGTAAGGGAGTTAGAATAGGTCAGTGAGCTCTCTCTCTCTCTCTCTTTTTTATTTTGTTCTAACACTAAAGGTGACACATCCATAAAACACAATAACACAGTGTCCAGGGCCCACAGATTTTTAAGACCCGTAAAAAATGTTTTAATTTATTTTAATATCAGATGAAAAAAAACCAAATTTTTAGGGTCAAAGATTATCTTTTTACCAGCACAGTTGCTATATATATATATATATATGTATACACACACACACACACACATCTATATATACACACACACATATGTGTGAATATGTGTATTCTCATTTAGAAATGAGATTTCTAAAAAAAAAAAAAAAAGATGAAATTGTTTTGGATTGTATATTATTTCAGGTTTCTCACCTAGCCCTGTTGAAAAGTAGACTGTCTCTGAAACATACCTAGGAGGAAGTAGGATGGCAGTCATCCTCTTACCTCAGTTCAGAATAGCTCGAATCAGGGTAGATGGCAACTGTGGTTGAGAGGATTATAGACTCGAGAGAATTCAAGGCAAGGAAGGGCCTGAGAAGATGCCAGTGCAGTCATCATTTAACAGATGAGAAAACTGCAGTCCAGCAGCATGAAGTGAGGTGGCCAAGGACAGACAGTGCATACAGGTGACCACGGTTGCAGCCCAGGTTTTATAATGCCTGACCAACTATCACTGCTGCTGTGAGGTTCCTAGAAGGAAAAATCCAGAAGACTGCAGAACACCAACTATTTACCAAGGGTGGTGCTCGCAGAAACAGCAGGTCTTGACTTATGGAGTTGGCTGGCACTGTCTCCATGCAGCTTAGCAGGGCCAACCTGTCACTCACATGCCTCTTTCTCTACCAGGTCCACTGCAACAACATGTTTGCTAAAGGTGTGAAGATCTTTAAGGAGGTACAGTGCTACTTTCGCTCTGAAGCCAGTGAGTGGGAACCTAATGCCATTTCCTTCCCCCTTGTCCTGGATGACGTCAACCCCAGTGCTCGGTTTGTCACAGTGCCTCTTCACCACCGAATGGCCAGTGCCATCAAGTGTCAATACCATTTTGCTGATACCTGGATGATGTTCAGTGAGATCACCTTCCAATCAGGTAGGGAGCTCAGGTCCTCTTTGGGAAGTGGGAGCAAGGTGATGAAGGAGGAATGCACATGGCCAGAAGTTCTCATTAGCAGGTCTCTGAGAGGAGTGGGATGGTACAGGCAGCTTCTCATTGCTGGATGCAGTGAATCCTTTGTGTGACTAGTTTTAATTGTGGAGGGGACAGGATGAGAATGGAAATGAACAAAATATTCATGTAACTCTTCTTAGAAAGAATTTTTTTAAATGAGAGTATAGTGTGTTAAAAGTTTTATATAATTTAAGGCAGTTAATAAGTGTGCTGTTAAGAAAAAGCACACCTAAGCACTACTGAGATATTTAAATGAAAATCTCTAAATATACACAAAAGTAAAGAGAACAATAAACCACCCGTCACTCAGCTTTACTAATCATTGATATTTTGCCATATTTGTTTCACCTATTCCTTCCTTTTGGCTGTAGCATTTTAAAGCAAATGTGAGATACTATTTGATTTCATTAGCAAATAATTTGACTGCATCTAAGAAAATAGTGTCATTTTCGTAGCTATAATGCCATGATAACATCTAACAACCCTTATTATTAAATAATTTCTAAATACAACCCAATATCCTGTCCATATTCAAGTATGAGTAACTGTCCAACAATGTCTTAATTCAGTTGGCGTTACCAAATAAGGATCAAAATAAGGATCTCTTGGTGTGCTTCTTTATTCTATTTGCCCTGTATCTCTTTTAATCTAAAACAATTCCTTCCTTTTTTTCTTTTTTTTTTTTTTTAAGGATTCTGGCTTGGCTGATGGCTTTCTGTGGTGTCATTTTACTTGAGCTTCTGTTCTCTGTCATTCCTAATGACTGGGTGCTTACATCTACAGGTCAATTTGATTCAAGTTCAATATCTATTTTTTCAAGAATTCTTTTTTTTTTTTTACTTTGCCATCCTATTTCTTTATTATCAGAAAGTTGTTTTTTTTAATTTTTTTAATTTTTTTTATTATTATACTTTAAGTTCTAGGGTACATGTGCATAACGTGCAGGTTTGTTACATATGTATACTTGTGCCATGTTGGTGTGCTGCACCCATCAACTCGTCAGCACCCATCAACTCGTCATTTACATCAGGTATAACTCCCAATGCAATCCCTCCCCCCTCCCCCCTCCCCATGATAGGCCCCAGTGTGTGATGTTCCCCTTCCCAAGTCCAAGTGATCTCAGTGTTCAGTTCCCACCTATGAGTGAGAACATGCGGTGTTTGGTTTTCTGTTCTTGTGATAGTTTGCTAAGAATGATGGTTTCCAGCTGCATCCATGTCCCTACAAAGGACACAAACTCATCCTTTTTTATGGCTGCATAGTATTTCATGGTGTATATGTGCCACATTTTCTTAATCCGGTCTGCCACTGATGGTTGTCAAGAATTCTTTATGGATAGTGTTGTATATTTTATGCTGAACTTCATCATGGGGATATAATGCTAGATCCTCTCACTTTTTATGATACTAAGATTGATTTCTGGTTCCTCATGAACTTTTTCCTTAAGTTTTATCCTCCATTAATAACCACTGTCTGAATTACTTATTTCACTAGGGGTTGCTAAATGATGATTTTCGAATTCTTTACTTTTTTTCTGCATTTCTTAGCTGAATTTCTTCCAAATAGAATAATTATTCTTCATGCACCAGTTTACTCAGAAATCACATTGAAAGACCAGGATATGTGACTTATTTTCCCCTTTAATTATTAATTTTCAGAGTAATGACTTGATACCCTAGCAACCCTCAATAATGTCTAATGAAGTTTGTTTTTTACTCTTATTTTTTGGTATAATTATAAACTAATTGCTTTTTATCAATTTAATGTTTAATTGATTGCAGGGTTTTTTTTTGTTTTTCTGTTTTTGTTTTTGTTTTTGTTTTTAGACAGTGTCCCTCCCTGTCACCCAGGCTGGAATGCAGGTGGTGTGATCTCGGCTCACTGCAACCCCTGCCTCCTGGGTTTGAGTGATTCTTCTGCCTCAACCTCCCAAGTAGCTGGGCTTATAGGTGCCTGCCACTGTGCCTGGCTAGTTTTTCTATTTTTAGTAGAGATAGGGTTTCGTCATGTTGGCCAGGCTGGCCTTGAACTCCTGAACTCAAGTGATATGCCTGCCTTGGCCTCCCAAAGTGCTGGGATTACAGGTGTGAGCCACTGTGCCCAGCCATTATTCTTTTTAATACTCAAGTTGTGCTGTCTTTGACTAGAGTTTGCTCTTTTTTTTTTTTTTTTTCTGAGACAAAATCTTGCTCTGTTGTCCAGGATGGAGTACAATGGCACGATCTTGGCTCATTGCAACCTCCGCCTCCCAGGTTCAAGCGATTCTCCCGCCTCGGCTTCCCGAATAGCTGGGCTTACAGGCACCTGCCACCATGCCTGGCTTTTTTTTTTTTCTTTCTTTCTTTCTTTTTTTCTTTTTTTTTTTTTGTATTTTTAGTAAAGACAGGGTTTCACCATGCTGTCCAGGCTGGTCTCAAACTCCTGACCTCAGACGATCTGCCCGCCTAAGCCTCCCAAAGTGCTGGGATTACAGGTGTGAGCCACTGCACCCAGCCTAGAGTTTGCATTTTTAAGGGGGCTCTTTGCTCTTTGGATCTGACCCTAGAAGCCTTTGATATCTTTCTTGTTTTCTGAAAGAACAAGGTATTTCAAGCTCATTTTGAACATGCACTGTGCCCAACATGGAATCAACCATTTCTTCAAGAAATCTTGATTCCTTTTAGTAGAAAATGGTATTTAGAGAACACAAACTGGGCAGTAGGGATGTTCATTGCTAATAGGTTGTCATTGTTTCTTGAATTTTTTGGTGGAAGAAAGCAATTCAATATGTATATTTAAAAAGAAAAAGATTATGAGTTTACATTGTTATTTCCAATTGAAATTAAAGATAAGGTTTTTATTTAAACTTGATTTTATACTTTCATCTCTATTATTTATGCTAAATATCATGTTTCCTAACAATGTTAACAGCATTTTCTTCATCCTGTTATTCAAAAAGCAATACCAATATTATTACTAGCAACATAACTATTGAGCATTAAGATTTTGTAGCAATTCTCTTTTCTTTGTCCTGAGAATATATCCTACTAAGAATGTACAGTCAAAGCACTGTGTTCTAAGGTCAGTTGGGTAACAGTGGTATAATTCTTTTCTGTATATAGTTATATCACCAGTGTGGTATACAGTTAGGGTAACAGTGGGATAATTTTTTCTGTATGTAGTTGTGTCACCAATGTGATATACAGTTAGGTTCATTGTATTCCATTTGTTTCAACTTTTAGGGATTCGTTTTAAACTGTAAACACTACTTTTGATTGGACAGTAACAGCAGCAAATAGTGATTTAACTTACTGGTACCAGAAACTGTGCCAAATCTTGAAAAGTTAAAAGGTGTTTAGAATATTGTTCACACTATTAAATTTTAGATGGGGAAACAAAAGACACACAATGCTAAAAAAAAGAAAAAAAAAGAAAGAAATGTCCAAAGCAATATGAACAATAAATAGTCAGAAGGAGAGAGGCACTAGAGTGTGTTTGTCATAGACAGCATCAAAGAAATAAGATTTGTACTGGGCCTGGAAGAAAAGTCCAGGTGTAAAATAACACAAGAGAGAGGAAGAGACTAATTTAAAGATAAACCACACTTTGGGAGGCCAAGGCAGGAGGATTGCTTGTTATCAAGAGTTTAAGACTAGCCTGGGTAACATGGCGAAACCCTATCTCTTTAAAAAACACAAAAATTAGCTGGGTGTGGTGGCACATGCCTGTAGTCCCAGCTACTTGGGAGGCTGAGGTGAGAGGATCACCTGAGTCCCAGAGGCAGAGCTTGCAGTGGGTCGAGATCGCACCACTGCACTCCAGCCTGGGTGACAGAGTGAGACCCTGTTAAAACAAAAACAAAAACAAAAACAAAAACAAAAAAACAAAAAACATAAAGATAAACCAGAAGAACCCATCCTTTCAGATTTGATTTTTAAGGGGGGAAAAAAATTCAAGATGGTTTGCTTATTAAGATGTACTGATAAGAAAATAGAGCATATTTTTAGGAAAACAGGTTTGATGTTTAAATGCCTTCTGTGCTAATGATTCAATCTAACAGTAAGTTGATTGACTGTTTTAAGTTGATTGATTGTTTTATCTGAATACTGAGAGTAGAAATCAAGACACTCAAAGTCAATGCCACTTATACTGTAAGTGTTAACTGGGGGACAAATAGATTACTACCCATCCTCAGGGATTCTCCTGGCATAGTAATCAGTACACTTATTACAGCTAATTATAGCTATGAAGCATGGTTTTTGACTCCTGGGGTCTCTTGAGCTTTAAAGCCAATGCATAATAATATTAGTTTTCACTGGAGCCTGATAACCGAACTCATAAAGCACATGCAGAGGCCAGATACCTCCTTATTTATATAATAATGTTAAGAAGAAGAAAAATTAGGATAGTTGGAAGAAATATCTCTTAGAAAGGAAATACGTATTCTAATTCTTGACCCCCTTGATTAGACAAATCAGAGGGAAAAATTCAGGCAAAGCTGCCAACATCAATCTGGCAAATACACTTTTGTGGTTTAGTCTCAGAAGCTGCAAAATCACAGTAGAGGACCCTCCAATGTCAGTAAATATCTATAAAGAAGAAGCCTTAATTCATAAATTGAAGGCCTAGACCGATGAGGCATAGTGGAGACTCTTTTATAAACAATCTAATTTCCTTGAAGGAAAAAGCATCTTAACACTATGTCTATCCCTTGCCCATTTACCTGCTATATTAAGTCTATATTTTCACTGAATTTGGGTCCTGCTTCTTATGCTTTATAATAATGCATGGTCACAGCCTGTTGAATCGCTGTTTCTTAAACTTTTTTGTACCATAGCATCTAGTATGTAATATGTGAAACAAAAATTTTACAAAGGAAAACTTGCTCTTACTATTTAGATAAATGGTGATACTTTTATTTGATGTATTTATGATTTTATCTTTTTAAAAGACTGATGGCAACTCACTAAATTGATTTCATAATGTGCTAGGTCACAATATGACTTCAGAGAAAACACAGCTATCTGTCTTCTCCCTGGCTCTGACTCACCCTTGTTTTATAACAGATGCTGCAATGTACAACAACTCTGGAGCCCTGCCCACCTCTCCTATGACACCCACAACCTATGGTATGTGTGATTCCTAATTATACAAATTAAGTTGAAGGGACTTCCTGGAGGATGAAGAAGGGTAGAGAGTTGCAAAGCCCTGGCTGTGTGGGAGGCTTTACACCAGTTGGCTTTGGATGAAGAGTAGCCCTGGAAAGGTAGGACTGTCTACCTCCAAGTTATGGATCCAAATATACTCTCTTCACTACTGATTCATATGCTTCTTCAGCTGAGGCAGAGTCTGGAGTTGTCCCAATTTCTCCATGAAAGTTTGGAAATTTGGGGTCAGAAACAGGGAAAGGGACATTCCTAGGTCAGACCCGTAGTGGGTATTTCTAAGAAGGGGTGAAAATCTAAGAAACAAAATGTTGATCTCTCTAATTGGAGATAAATATGCCATGTATGCCTTGCTTTAGGCAGTCATTGGTGACACTAGCCAGCTATGTGGGAAACATGTGTGATTGCATGTGTCCAAAGAGGACTTTCAGCTCCCTTGGCATGTCTCAAAGAATGCAGAGAATAAAACTGATTCTTTAACTGTTTTTCATGAAGTGTGATTAAGGGACCATAGACTCAGGCCATAATAATACAGAGACAAAATTTTGGGAAGAATAGAAAAACTCATTATTCTGTCTGACACACGGGGAGAGGGAGACTACTGTCTTATGGAAGAGGGAAGTAGGATTTGTGAACAAAGTAATAAAACAGGATGGGCATGGTGACTCACACCTGTAATCCCAGCACTTTGGGAGGCAGAGGTAGGCAGATCACAAGGTCAGGAGTTCGAGACTAGCCTGGCCAACATGGAGAACCCCATCTCTACTAAAGATACAAAAATTAGCCGGGCATGGTGGCGCATGCCTGTAATCCCAGCTACTCAGGAGGCTGAGGTAGGAGAATTGCTTGAACCTGGGAGGGAGAGGTTGCAGTGAGCCGACATCATGCCATTGCACTCTATCCTGAGGGACAGAACAAGACTCTGTCTCAGGAAAAAAAAAAAAAAAGTAATAAAACAGTAGCAAGAAAAAAAAAAAAAACAAAACCTGTAGCAAGAACAAGAATAAACAGAAGTATTAAGGTGGCATCTTCCATAATTATCTTCAAGGAACAGGGTCTACCTCCATGTTTCCAGTCCAGTCCCTCATACTTTTACTTGACCTGTGAGATAATTGTATTCTCTGCCTTCTCTCCCTGGTCACAGATCCAATGCTTAAAATCGATGACAGCAACACTCGGATCCTGATTGGCTGCTTGGTGGCCATCATCTTTATCCTCCTGGCCATCATTGTCATCATCCTCTGGAGGCAGTTCTGGCAGAAAATGCTGGAGAAGGTGAGGAGGTGCAGAACGGCCATGATACAAGAAACTGCTCCTTTCTTTCTTAAGCCACTGTTGCCCCAGGAGTAAAAGGCACATTGCAAACATTTATTAATGGTTGGAGTTAATTGAGGCTACCAAGAAACATAGGAATGAAGCCAGAAAAGAATTAGCTAAGTCTATTTTCTCATTCTTAGAGTGGAGATGTTGGAACCTCCCTAACCTTCCTCGAAAATGCAGAAAACTCTTCTTAATACATTGAATCTCAACTCAGGCATTTTCCTTGAAGATTCTGATTCACTGGATTTTGGGTGGAGGCCAGGCATCCATACTTAAAAAAAAAATTAACAAGTGCTTCTGATGCACATTCAAATTTAAGAATTACTCTCTCCTAATGCCAAGCTGAAATTTCTGATAATGCTGTTGAAGTTCCTTCTCATCTTTTTCACTTTGCTTGTCTGTTTGGTGTGTGTGTGTGTGTGTGTGTGTGTGTAGAAAAACATCCAGCTTCATGAATGTTCAAGTCAAGTTTCTCACTACTCTATTTCTACTTTTGTTCACTTGAAGGTTATGATTATGTATCCCTCTGAGTCCCTTTTCAGACTCTGTCTATGCCAACTGATCTGAATAACTTTTTACATTGTCTAACACTTTACAAGAAGCAGACTTTTTCCTCATGCATAATTTTATATACACCTCATTGAGTAATAACTCATAGGTATTATTATATTTAACTATTTTTCTGATGAGAAAATATGATGTGCTTAAGGTCATACAACTGATGTCCAGTCTTCCATGCTTTTTCCAATTGTTAATATTGAAATGCATTTATTTCTTTCTACATTCATTTCATCAAAGATGGAATATCTATGACTTGTCTTGCTTTCTTGGACCAAATAGCAACTCACTGCTGCTTAGTGTCTATTCTTTTGGGGCCTGCTGATGATTAAGTATTTCTATGTTTGGCCATGGTCACCTCTCCTGGTCAATGAGTTCCTCTCATTAGACATGTACTAGGAGAGGCCACAGAAACTCTGAGCTGTGGGGCTTTCAACTGCCTCCTGAGGGCAGGGAACAGGAAGAAGGAGAAATCCTGATTGATTTCAGTGTTTGGTAGTGGGGTCTCAGAGGAGAACAATGCCTGTGTGGGATCTCTATTCTAGACGAGAGGAAAGGGCACCATGAGAATGGGCTTGAGTCTCCAGAGCGTTCTAGATGTAGGATGGGAGAAAAATGGCTCAAATCAAGGGTAAGGAGGAGCAATCCTGATGAGTAGCCTGCAATTCCTTCTGACCTGTGCCACCCTCAGGTTCCTGAGATGGTTGATGTTTGTTTTCAGGTTTTTAGGCAGGAATATTTCATGTAAGAGGTCTCCTTGCTTCCCACAAGTATGTCTACCAGTCTGAAAACACTTAAAGCTTTCAATTCACAAATAGCCACAGAAGACTGAAAGACAGAATCCACAGAGACTCACTCACTGTCATGAGGTGTCTCAAGGCATGAATGAGGCAAATATCAAAACTTTTCCTCCTTTAGAATGCTGGAACACACTAGTGTTTAATGAGGTATTCCAGAGTGAGGGTGGTGGTGACCTGAAGATTCATTGAACTGCTTGAAGAGGATATGTAACCTTCTTAAATAGTCTGTAAGGACCACATTTTAGCCAAGGGAGGAGGGTCTGTGTACTCTACTCTATAAGCTCTTTTTCTCTTTATGTGAGCCACAATTTACCACACTTCTCTGAGTCTTTATTCTGAGGCCTGTTGGAATATCTTCATGGGCTAAGAGAGAAATGTTGGAATCTCCAGGTAAAAGGTAGAGCAAACATTTTTCCCTTGAATATTTAACTTGGTCCTCTGAGAAATTCTACCCCTGTACACCCTGAGTAAGATGACTCAAGGTGCTCTGGAATGACACCCAGGATTTCTTCCTGGGAACAAAATTTTATGTGGAAAATCATTGAGTACACACATACATTCTAAGAACATTACTTAACATAGCTGTAGACTGTAGCATTGTTTGTAGGATACTTTTGATGGTGTCCTCAACATTCCCTCTTTGAGAGATTCAACCCACATATATTGAGTACCTACTTCGTTCTGAGCTTCATGCTTGTACTGGGGATATTACTGCAACAAAAGACCTTTCAGTCTAGTGGAAAAGTGCACATCTAAGTTTCGCCATTGAGCACCCAAGCTGTGTTTGTTGGAGTGGAGCATTTTACATGCTTAAACTCAAATAGTCACATACATGCAAATGTTGGCATTTTCCTTTTGATGGAGCAGGCAGGTTATATTAGATAAGATACCACAGAAGTGGTTGCTTTGTTGTTCTCCCTCCATTAGGTGTAAGTCACATTGTTATCTCTGGACACCTAGAGCTTTCCTGTCCCATATTGTAGCCATTTTATTTTTGGTTAGTGAAAATATGGGTCAGTGGTGGGTATTATCCTAATTTAGGGTGTCAGAATGATCAATTAGAACTATTGATTCATCATGTTATAGCGCATTTATTAGGTTAATAAAAAATTTATGTCTATTCCAAAACCAAGCAGTTAAAGGGTAAGCCAGCAAAACCCATCATTTAATAAAACATAGAAAACTCTATAAGATTGAGATATTTGGCTACCGATAGGTTCTTATAGCATCAAGGAGATAATCCTTTTTTTTTTTTTAAGTGTTTCAGAAAGCACATCATAGAAATTAGAAGATCAAATTCTACCTTGAACAAATGAAGGATTATTCTAAGTTTCTACAACACAGGCATTTGTGGACCCAGACTGCCTCCCTAGCATGTCCAGTGTCACTGGGGTTAAACAGTAGTAAAGAGTTATTTCATTTGCGTGGAAGAGTTGAGTTTAAGAAGGGGAGGAATTGACCATCTTTTTTGTGCCAGCATGTCTTTCTCCTTGTTATTCTCTTCCAGGCTTCTCGGAGGATGCTGGATGATGAAATGACAGTCAGCCTTTCCCTGCCAAGTGATTCTAGCATGTTCAACAATAACCGCTCCTCATCACCTAGTGAACAAGAGTCCAACTCGACTTACGATCGCATCTTTCCCCTTCGCCCTGACTACCAGGAGCCATCCAGGCTGATACGAAAACTCCCAGAATTTGCTCCAGGGGAGGAGGAGTCAGGTGAGGATGATGTGGTGGGCAGGGAATCGAGGGAGAAACTTCGACAAGCCTCAGGTAGGAATGACGCACCTGCTCCCAGTTAACTGTATCTATTTTTAGTCTCTACTAACCTCCTGAGAAGTCCACATTCTCTTTCTAGATTTGGTCTGCAACTGCTCCTGGCCCAATTTGAGCACCTCTCCCTTGCTACTGAATATAAGATGTGTGGAGGGACCCACATACCAGAAAATAAAGAAAAAAAAAATAAAACATGTGAATTAGGTGTTAACACCACAAGAACCTAAACAGTCCAACCAGTCTAACCTCATTTCACATGTCGGGAAAGTGAAAAAGCCCAGATAGAGTACTCATCCAACACCAAATTTCATGAGTGGGTAAAGGCAGGACTAGATTTTCACCTGGAGAAATAAATAAATAAATGAAGCTAAAGACATTCCAAAATTCCCAGTGGTATAGCCATTTAAATAACTAAAATAAATAACTACTTGAGTTATCTATTTTTTGGTAATTTCTCTTTGGTAAACATTTATTAGAGTAATATGAGATTTTATTATGAGAGTAAAATATTTCTCCCCTTTTCTCAATAAAAGCATTGAAATAAAACAGGTAAAATAGTAAGTAGTGTCAGTTCATTCAAATTTCAATGTCTTTTAAAAAATGATGCAGAGTCATATCAGAAGGGAAGCTGGAGTCACCTCTTTAGCTCAGAGCAACTTTTCTATAAGGTCATCTACCTGAGGGACTCAAGCCAGTAGAAAATACCTTGTAGTGTTGAGGAGAGAGGAGATAGGCCTGAGCTGAATGTAGAAGCAGACAGGACTAAATTCAAGAGCATAAGATTTTACAGGAAGGAGCCTGAAGGGGTCTTTTCAAAGGATAAAAGGAAACTTGCATCTATTTTATTGTTCAATGGACAGAAGACATGAAAGAGCATGCTAAATTCAAGTAATTTCACAGAGGCAGCAAGAACTAAGGATATAAACTGATTTATTTCTTAGGGTGAATGGAAGTAATTTACCTATTTCCTTTTTTTTTTTTTTTTTTTTTTTTTTGAGACGGAGTCTCGCTCTGCCGCCCAGGCTGGAGTGCAGTGGCCAGATCTCAGCTCACTGCAAGCTCCGCCCCCCAGGTCCACGCCATTCTCCTGCCTCAGCCTCCCGAGTAGCTGGGATTACAGGCGCCCGCCATCTCGCCCGGCTAGTTTTTTGTATTTTTTTAGTAGAGACGGGGTTTCACCGTGTTCGCCAGGATGGTCTTGATCTCCTGACCTCGTGATCCACCCGTCTCGGCCTCCCAAAGTGCTGGGATTACAGGCTTGAGCCACCGCGCCCGGCCTATTTACCTATTTCCTAAGTTTAAAACATTCCCCACCTCGTATTTTAATGTTTTTTTTTTTTTAAGTTAGAATATGTCTTAAACTAGATCATATGTCTTTAATCTGAAAGTTTTTTATACCTAAAATCAGTTTTTAAGTCAATAACAGTGTCTTAAAATTAAGGAAATACATTATTAAACCTTCAACCTTTAATATTCCCACCCTGATATACCATGAGCCTTCCTATAGCTTCACCACACAATTCCACAAGTTTAGCCACAGAATTTGTAAATGGTCATGTATTATGAGGAAAAGAATGAGAAATAAAATTGTGTTCTACATTCTGAAGGCCACAAGAAAATCTTTAGAGGAAGCAAAATCATTTTCCAAGTAAGAATGTCATGAAGCAGGTTAGGCTTTCACAGGGGCATGTTTTAGCCCTCCTCTCAGAGTTCCTTCCTGAAGAGATCTCCAAAGACGCTCCATGGAATGAGGCTCGTTGCCCTTGTTTTCTCAGGCTGCAGCGGTGTTGTGAAGCCAGTCCAGCCCAGTGGCCCTGAGGGGGTGCCCCACTATGCAGAGGCTGACATAGTGAACCTCCAGGGAGTGACAGGAGGCAACACATACTCAGTGCCTGCCGTCACCATGGACCTGCTCTCAGGAAAAGATGTGGCTGTGGAGGAGTTCCCCAGGAAACTCTTAACTTTCAAAGAGAAGCTGGGAGAAGGACAGTTTGGAGAGGTGAGTTGATTCTTTGAGGGGGCCTCCAGTCCCTTAGAGCTCGAAGGAGGTGGTTGGATAAAAATGGTCAGTAGAACAAACAGCCCCTTCCAGAGGTGGATTCACAACAGAGTGTCTCTTCCACTTGTCTCTCCTTGCGTTGTCCTCTGGATTCTAGTATTGGATCAACCTCATCTTTGTCAAATAGCTGTGGAGTTCCTGGGACTTCTGATTTCTATACAGGAGTTTTTAAGGCAGGCAAGTCACTAGACTTCAGCTATCTTGAAACACATTCAATATTTTCAAAAATGTTTACAATAGATTATGCAGGGTGGGATCCACAAGATGTGATCATCTTTTATGAACTGTCCAGGAACATTCTGCTTCTCAATAGCCACTTTGTTTTTTTCCCCTTTAATGAGAGTTATATGTAAAATGGTCAAAAACAACCTCGCCCCTGCCTTTGGTCCCAGAATCAGCCACTAGGGAGTGAATCACCAACCAAGATAAGGAGGAGTACTCTTTTCATTTGCCCTCAGAGTGATGCATGCATTATTAAACTTTTCACTCTTGCATCAGTCACATGAACCTTCTGGGAGCTCAAAGCAATGTTTTGAATTGTAATAGGAACTGTTCACCACTGCCATCTAAACTCCAAATAAAACACTTGGTTTCCTAAGATGTGTTATTGGTTTTCAGTGTGGATCTCATGTTCTCTCCTTGGATAGGTCTGGTGTTGCAAGAGGTGGAGGGGCCCATGTTATCTGTTCATGGTGTGACATGTACTCATTATGTCCCCTAGGTTGAAAACCCGTATCTGTTATACTGTTGCTAACACACAGGAGTTGCTTATAATGCTAAACCCTATGCTAAGGAAACTGCCTTATGTTTTACATGATCCAGTGACTCATGAATCAAAGTTCAAGCATTTGTAATAAAAGACATTTTATATTGGGCTATGCTGTAATATAATATTGTTACTGATTCATTCATTCACTTAATGTTCCAATCAATGTGTATTTCTAAGGCAGGAAAGTAGCATATTAGCTGGGTACTTTACCATTGTTTTTAATCTTATCAGTTATTTGAATCATAGATATGTTACACATATCTTCTTATTGGTCTTTTGATCATTTTGCCTGAGTTGTAAGAGTTAGTTTATCTCCAGGAAATGCCCAGCAAGAGTACTGAGACATCTTCAGGAGAAATGATGATGCTGAGACTAGATGACTTTTGTCTAGGTTCATCTCTGTGAAGTGGAGGGAATGGAAAAATTCAAAGACAAAGATTTTGCCCTAGATGTCAGTGCCAACCAGCCTGTCCTGGTGGCTGTGAAAATGCTCCGAGCAGATGCCAACAAGAATGCCAGGTCTGTGGTCTACATTTTGAATTTTCCTTTATGTATTTCATCTTTAGGACCAGGAATACTCCTGGATACTTCTGAGCAATTTTTTCTTTTGAGATGGGGAGGTCAGTGAGCTGCCTCCCATTTCCACTGTTATCCTTTTTCTTACTTTGATGGGGTCAGCAGTCCTCATCTCTTTCTCCACCTCTTTCAAACACAAAGGTACATTTTCCATTGTACTTGCCACATATTTACTTCCTAACTCCCTGTGCACAAGCACTGTACTTCCCAACATATACAACTGTCTAGATGTGTACTTCTTTGGTCTTTACATGCAGACATACTCCTGCATGTCATTACCTCCTCTTAACAAAGTCTTCACAATCACACATGACTTTCTTGCTAAGCCTCTTCCAGTCTCCTTTTTTCACATTTCTATTTATTTTCTCATCCCTTTTTTCTCTTTTATGCTCCTTTTCTTCTATCTCCAGCAACCCTCAAAATGAGAAGCTACCTCTATTTGGAAAATTATCTATGAACCTCAAAGCAAAAGGATCCACGGTTCTCTAGCAGTTTTCCAAACTGGCTAATAATCTCTTGGATCTTTTTCTACATAAATTGCAGTTTCCAGCCACACTCCATTGTCTGACAGCCTTTCCATTACAATAATGGTGAGTTTATCCTCACCCAGAGAGACAAGCTGGTTGAAAGCTGGTTGTATGTGTCCCAGAGAAATCTCCATACCTGGATAACCTATACATTTTTCCTATTCATGTTGTCTTGATTTGTCTCACTGATATTCATAAGTGAAAAAAAAGTTTATTATTCTTATTTTCCAAATTATCACAAATTCCAAGAATAGTGATAGACTTCATTAAAAGTCTTGCAATGGACAGGATGTAAGATAAAGAAGAGAGAAAGGTGAGGAAATGAAACTGGAGGCTTTAGAAATTTAACTGATAATTTCAAACTTTAAGATACTGTTAAGAATAAAAAGTGACATTCTCTGGGTCTCATAGAGAGATTAAGTATTTCTTATATTAATCTTAGCACACGACTGGAGAAAGTGGCATGAGGGGAAACAAAACAAAACAAAACCACAGGACATAGGATATGACAAAGCCTTTCTCCATTGTTCCGATTGGTGAAGTTTGCCATTCCTCCACCTGTGTCCTTAGCAGTGATGGACGGCCTGTGAACCCTCCCAAGCCATGAAAACCCCTGGTTTGAGACGGAAGGGGGAATGAAAGAGGGGAGGTGTTGCATCAGGACTGCATTGATTCCAGTGGTTTATATTGACATAGTATGACTTCCAGTCTAGGATTCCTAGAAAACTCTTGGAGGGCTTATAACTCATCTGCTCCAATAGTTTTGGGAATGTGGGCTAGAGGCCTCACTAACAAAATCTTGCTACTTTATGACCCAAGGATGTCTGCCGCCATGTACTCAAACAATTATTAGTTTTGGTCAAATGAATACTTCTTTTGACATGACTACCACAGCCTTTAAAGAGCTCTGTTTTGGACAGGCTACTAAATACATGTTGCAACTGACTGATGGTTCATACTGCATTAAGAAAAGTCAGTATGAGAAAATAAAGAGTAATCAGGTAAGCCAAAGTATGGTTGTTCACATCATACAAAGTTTCTTCACTTTAGTAATATAGTGACTCCATGGCTTTAAAAAAAAAAAAAAAAAAAAGGTAAATATCCTTGTGCACTTAAGATATGATTTTCAGTGAAACATTTTACTTTGTAGAGTGGTTTTTAGCAGCCTATTTTTGATTCAGCAAATATTAATCACTTTCTGTGTGGCAGGGATTTTGTTAGATGTGAGGGATAGAAATGTGAATAGATCATGGATCTCGTTCTCAAAAACATTACAATTGAATAAGGGTTCATGATATTTCAGGAGGAATAGAATGAGACAGATCCAGGTGTCAATTTCTCTGTCCTCTCAAAAGTTATCCAAAGTGAAACAAGATTTGGTATAATGTCTAGGAATAGACCTTGGTGTGCATTCTTCTCCCTCTTGATTCTGACTCTGGCAACTTCTGAGTTTATCTATGTCTGTATCCTCCCAAGGAATGATTTTCTTAAGGAGATAAAGATCATGTCTCGGCTCAAGGACCCAAACATCATCCATCTATTAGCTGTGTGTATCACTGATGACCCTCTCTGCATGATCACTGAATACATGGAGAATGGAGATCTCAATCAGTTTCTTTCTCGCCATGAGCCCCCTAATTCTTCCTCCAGCAATGTACCCACTGTCAGGTAAACAAGCCAGGTCTTCCGTCTTCTCCCTGTGGTGATGAGAGCAACCTGGGATCTGAAAGTAGGGAGCAGTGAGCCTTAAAGTGTATCACTGTTCTGGGATGGTGAGGGAAGTTAGTGTGCAGGGAATAATGGAGCAGCTGCCCTTTGGGGGAATGCAAGGGATTCATCAAGAGTAGAAAAAGAATGTTGAGCTTTCAACCCTAGTTTGTTGATACAAATTTTAGAATGTGTACCTTTCACATCTTCCTGTTTGCATAGGCTACCTTCTGTCTTCTTGTCTATTTCCTCAGTTACACCAATCTGAAGTTTATGGCTACCCAAATTGCCTCTGGCATGAAGTACCTTTCCTCTCTTAATTTCGTTCACCGAGATCTGGCCACACGAAATTGCTTAGTGGGTAAGAACTACACAATCAAGATAGCTGACTTTGGAATGAGCAGGAACCTGTACAGTGGTGACTATTACCGGATCCAGGGCCGGGCAGTGCTCCCTATCCGCTGGATGTCTTGGGAAAGTATCTTGCTGGTGAGTTCTCAGCATTTTAAAGCCCTGTCTAACAACTGGCTTGTGGGCTGGCACGCATGACATGTGGAGACAAACCTGAGACAGCAGAAGGCAAACTCAATAGACTAATATTTTCTCTGATTTGAAATTATTTTCTTTGTGTACTAACTCTTATTATTTAATGCTTACCTATTTCTGCTAAAAAATTAACACACTTATAAAAATTTAGGGAGACAAGTTAAAAAGTATGAGAGATTTATTATCTTTGTTTCTCTTTATTATTTCTACCTAGTGATCGTTCTTAACTTAAAGTATTAAAAACCTTATCATTTAAAGAAATGTTACCTATACAAAATATTTTCTTCTCCATTAGTTTCATAAGCATGGTTCTCATAATTATATAGACTAATTCCTATAATTGTATTTCAGTACTTTTCAAGATGTTCTTTTTAAGTTCATCATTCTTTGCTGTTTAATTTTTATTCGATTCTTGATATTCCATACCATAAGTGAGTAATATCTCTCTTAGAGGTATATTTTCTGTCCATGCATACCTGAGACTTTTTATTGTTGATTTTACAACCACTCAGCTGATTTATAGACTCATTAGACTTTTACTTCCTACAATGCCATGTACATGTTATTTTACCTTTTTTCTTGTGTAACATTGTGCAAAAAAGTCTGAGACCAATTTGGTTTTGTTCATTTGTGATTAATCTGCTTATTTCCTGCTGATATTCTTATAGGATTTATAAATTAATTTTGAAATAAAAAATGTATAGTTATTCCCTTCCACTCACCAAGATAACCACTATCAATGCTTTGGTATATTTTCTTTGAGGACTTTTTTCTATACATATGTTGTTTCTATGCATGCAATTTTTTTCTATGCATGCATTTATATACATATGTACGTACATGTAATTTATATTACATAATTGGGATGACACTATGCCATACAATTCTCTATCTCTATTTTTAACTTAACATTTTATTATCTGCATAATATTCCATTGTGTAGATATATCCTATAACTTAATAATGCTTAAGTACTTTCCAATTTCCTGCTATTATGAATGATACTGTGATGTACACCAGTTTACATAAATCCTTATAAAGATCTTTTTCACCTATGTATGTGAATTGCTATATTTTACCCATTTCTAATGGGATAGTTAGGCATTACTCTCCCTAAAGGTATTATGTGGTGTTGAAAACAATATATTAGACTGACATTCAGAGGACCTTGGTTCAAATCCGGTTTTTCCACTACTAATGGCCTTATTAACCAGGAGAATCTGGGAAACCGCTCCTGTTTCATTTTTCTGATCTAAAAAATAAGGATAACTGGCATGGTGGTGTGTACCTGTAGTCCCAGCTACTCAGGAGGTTGAGACAGGAGGATGAAAATCTGGGCTGTGCTGCGCTATACCTATTGGGTGTCCTCACCGAGTTTGGCATTAATATGGTCACCCCTAGGAGCAGTGGACCGCCAGGTTGCCTAAAGAGGGATGAGCCAACCCAGATCAGAAACAGAGGAGGTCAAAACTCCCGTATTCATCAGTAGTGAGATCAAACATGTGACTGGCCATTGCACTCCAGGCTAGGCAACATAATAAGACCCCATTTCTCAAAGAAAAAAAAAATTAAAAAATAAATAGTATCATCAACCTCACAATGTTGTTGTCTGTATTGAGTAGAAAATGTGAGTAGTCAATGCATGCTATTTACACCTGAATCTCATTGCTGTCACTTGTTAAAGTCTATCTTTCAACACTGTGATGATAACTGAACTGGTAAATGAGAGTCCTGGATTCACTGCAGGCACTTAAACTAGAGTCCTCTATCTCTAACATAAAAACCATTGACTTCCCATTCAGATTTTGCCTTTCTCAGGAGCATTTTCCCAAGGCTACCCTAGAGTTGAAAGGTTGACCTAACACTCAGTTGCAGAGTCAGATAGCTTATGGCTGCATTTTTTTCAGCTCTTGGATCACAAAGAAACAAAACCAAGGTGAGATCATGAGAATGAGAGAATGGGCTGTTTCTAAATACTCCATGCACATCTTGGCATTTTCAGAATTCCTTGTCTGTGGTAGGGGAAGGGGTATAGCTCCAGATTATGAAATTTAACCAGGTATTGTTGTGCACAGGTTATTCTGATTTCCCATTCTTTTCTTTACTTGAATAGGGCAAGTTCACTACGGCAAGTGATGTGTGGGCCTTTGGGGTTACTTTGTGGGAGACTTTCACCTTTTGCCAGGAACAGCCCTATTCCCAGCTGTCAGATGAACAGGTTATTGAGAATACTGGAGAATTCTTCCGAGACCAAGGGAGGCAGGTAAGAACTGTTGGGGATGAATGGATGTGGACCTGTGTACCTTGAAGGATGGAGAATGGAAAGTCCTGACTTAGCAGGAGTGGGCTGAGATGGAAGACAGACTATGTGGATGATAGTCTTTGTCACTAACTATCCAAATGATGTGAAAGACCAGTATCCTCCCCAGGCATCCACACACTCTGCTTTATCTGTGTGTCAACTCATTGACTCTTGGAGGGCAAAAAGGGTCATGTCAGGTTTCTCCCCAACTCAAAGGTAGCAGGAAATACAGTCCTGTCTCTCATGTTTTATCTATTTCTTGATCTAGATCATGTGGTTTTCTTCTGGGTCAATAAATATAAGTGTAAAAGGGATGTATTAGCATTCATTAAAATATAGCTTAGTATAAGAATTGGGGTTGGTTTTGACTATCTAGCAATGCTTCTAGACTTGGATGTCCGAAAATGGGCAGATATATCCTGAACTTGTTGCTCTTGGAAGGCATCTCTTGGACAATCCAAGAGTATTGTGACATCTCAAGACTCAGGGAAAGATAGTTTCCCAAGCTCCCCAGGAGTCTCAATTCCTAGCCAAGATACTCCAAACTTTTTTTTGGGTGACTTAGATTAAAAATTCCTGTGACGTATGGAATTTAAAGCTTGCCAGTCACTACAGCACTGCACCTCCCCAAAGGGGCCTGGCAACAGCATACCCTTAGATTATGGCATCTTTACCAGGAAAAGGATAATAGCTGGGGAAGGATCTTGCAGACAATAAAAAGTGGATCTTCTGTGGCTTGAATAGATCCAAGTAAGTCAAAGATAGATAAGGGATTGACAAGAGATAATACATTATGCATATTAAAAATAAGAGAGAGGTCTCAGATTTTAATTGTCTCTTTATACTCTGTAAATATTTTGGCAGCAGGGAGTCTAAATTAGCTATCTTGGTTATGAGGCAATTTGCCTTCTTACCACAGTAAAGGGCAAATTTACTCCCAAGTACGTGAGATAAGTGAGTAGGCCAAAGAAAAATGTTGTTTTCTGCCTCTGCCATGATTGGCTCAGCTAAGATGGACTTCAATATGGGTTGGTCATAAATGGAAGATTTGGTCTCTTTTTGGTTGTTTCATCTTTTGCATGAAAGTAGGGACCACATAATGGCCCATCAAAAATTTCTGCTCCAGAGAACTCCAGAAGACAAAGGGAATAGCTTAGAAAAGGGCTGATATGATTCAAAACTTTCATGAATAGGAAAAATGGATACCACACCCATTTCAGTTATCAAGTTCAAGAAAGTGGGCAGGGGGCAAATCAAACCATGATGCAAATATACTTCCCTTTCCCCCTTCTTTGTAATATTCTCTGTCTCTTTCACTTTTGTTTTCCTTTATTTTTTTCCCAAAGACTTACCTCCCTCAACCAGCCATTTGTCCTGACTCTGTGTATAAGCTGATGCTTAGCTGCTGGAGAAGAGATACGAAGAACCGTCCCTCATTCCAAGAAATCCACCTTCTGCTCCTTCAACAAGGCGACGAGTGATGCTGTCAGTGCCTGGCCACATTCCTACGGCTCAGGTCCTCTCTACAAGACCTACCACTCACCCACGCCTATGCCACTCCATCTGGTCATTTAATGAACCTGAGAGACAGAGGCTTGTTTGCTTTGCTGTCTGTTCCTGGTCACCCCCACTCCCTACTCCTGACTCATATATACATTTTTTTTTTTTTTTTTTTACATTAAAGAACTTAAAAAAAAAGCCTAGGGCAGATACAATCTAGTAAAAGAAAATCTTACTTGATATACCAAAATGTTGGATAACAAAGGCTAGAAAATTCAGATAATTTATAAAGGTTAACTATGCTTGTGCTTATAAATGTGCAGATTCTACAATACTTTTCCATGTCACTCTAAAAGAATCTTCAGAAAGAAAAACTTGAAGAATACTAATGTCTTGGGAAACATGAGATTAAATTTAGGGAAAACACTTGATAGATGTGGAGAATCTGAGGACTCAGAATTCAGCAACTAATCACAGGTGGTTTTCTAATTTGGCCTCTGGACATGTCTCACTGTTTGCATTTCTCTCTCCTGTCAAAGTGAATGATACATTCTTGAAACCCCCCAATTTCTTGAAATGGGTGTTCTGCTCATTCATAGACAGGGGTCAGGGTTGAAGTTCATATATGAAACAACTGGGGATATAGATAGGAAAGAATGTTTGCTGCAAGAGTGTATGAAGGGGGATTGTCATTTACAGAAAAAAAGTACCTCATGGATGGAAGGATTCATGAATAGATAATGGACATAGGAAAGGAGGTCAATGGAGGACACATAACAGACATGGTATCCACCATTTATTTGTGATTTTGTAAGAGGATTGTTTTCTTTGTCTTGTTCAGATATTTTCATGTGTGTGTTTTAGTGAGAATCTGAGTTTTTAATCAGTAAAGGCTGATGTTTTGATATCTTGATGGTAGACTCTTGAGTTCATCTTGTCCAAATCTTCTAGCGTTTTCAAGGATGAAGCCTCTGTAGGATCTTTGGGCTTGGGGCTGAATTTCTCAGGCATAAATACCTACTGGCCTTGTCCAAGAGGGAATAGGTCTGTTCTGAGTGTCCCCAAAAAAAGTTGTCCTAGGACAAATGTGGAGATGTTACAGGGAGACTGATTTCCATTCCTCATTGGGGAAAACAAAGCACTCAGAACATACAAGGATAAATGGGCTGCTACCAGAGGTGAGGAGTCTCTTGTCAAAGAAAATGGAGGTTTTGAAACACAAAGTAGATGGTGGTGTAAGACAATGTTTAATGTCTTTCTAACTCCGAGAGTCCTTGATTCTAGAAAGGCACAGGATGAGCATCTATTGCTACTGCTGAGTATACACGCTCTTGCCTCTGAGATTGTGTGACCTGCAGAAAAGAAATCTCAAAGCTGTGGCTTCAGAATTCATGGAAACAGAGCCACTGTCAAGAAGGAATCTGCTCAGAGCAGATTCTGAGCTTTCACACTCCACAAATCTTCAGATTTAGTGGGAAGCTAGAAAAAGGAACTCTTAATTTCCATTGAGGAGAAACAAGAAGACATTACAAATCAGCTTCCCAAGCTGAGAAGGAATGGCCTTGACCCCTTGGGTCTGCCTCTGTTGCCCTCACCAGTTTACCTTCTACAACAGTTTCTCAGGAACATGTGTATTTCCCCATTCAGCCTTCAGCATTGCTCCAGGCCACAGCATAAGCATAAATCCCAAGTCCACAGGATCCATTTTTCAGGTCATATTCTGATCCTAGCAAATGTCCTTTCCCCGTAGTTGTCCTATGCCTTTGGGCTTTAGTCTATCCCAGGACTAACTTTGGAGAAATCATTGGTTTGAGAGTCAAGAGAACATTGATTTGGGAGCTTTAACCCTCTTTCTGCTTCACACTAAGTGTGTCATCTTGGCTAAATCACTTGGTCTTTCTGCATTTTGTTTTCTTATTTATAGGATGAGGAAATTAGATTAAATAGTTTTGAGGTCCCTGCTGGTTCTGATATGTCCAGTACTAACTGGATAATTGAATCTATAACTGATGGACTTAGTAATCTGGTCATTTCTGGCTCTGAAAATTGTAACCAGCAAAAGAGATCATGGAAGAAATCACTGTAATGGTAGTATAGTAACACATGCCATTTGTATTGTGCCTTAGGTTTACCAGGTGTTTCCAAATACATTAGCATATTTGATATGTGCAGGGCTAGATACCTTGGGACCTGCCACACCCCGCTTTCAAAATAAGTATTCTAAGCTTCATTAGAATTAAAGGGACTTGAACTCAGGACCTGCAGCCTATTCTTCTTTATCCACATGCCTCTGGTAGGGTTACATCCAGACCATGCCATGACTTCTTATGGAGCAAGAGACAATAATATTATTTTATCTTCCTTTGCCTAAAATCTCTTCACTTATTCTTTTTTATGATTCTGCCCCAGTTCACTGGGTTATTCTATGTTTCCATATTTTTTTAAAATCATATTTAAAATGAACTTACAGTGTCTGAGTTTTCCCAGCCTTGAGTCATAGAAGTAATCTGTTTCAGATGGCTGCTCAATATATATTATCATGTAATACATATCTGTATCCTTTTCTGGGATGAGGAAGGCTTCAACTTCTGGCACTGAGACCTTTGTATTACAGACACAGGTTTAGTTTCTAGCTTAGTCATGCCTTTAGAGTTTAGTAGCACACATCCAAGCAACCCCCAACAGAATACATGGTGAGGGCCTAGTGTGTAGAATTCAACTAAGTAGTTCATATTTGAACTACATAGTAAGTAGTTCAAATTTGAATTAGAGGAACAAAGCTAGGACTTATTTGGAGAAGGAGATTGAAAAAAATGATCAGAGACTGTGGGGCCTTATTACGTTTGCAGTAAGTTATCTTCTTCATGATATATGTGAATTATTTTGTGTGTAGATTGTGTTTTGGGATTGCCAGATCTAAATTTATGTTCTTGCTGGCTAATGTGCTGATAGTTAGGTCTATCTAAAACTTGATGTGCTTTCCAGACACATATGTGACCAGATAAGATCTAAAGTGCAAAGCGGTGCCTGAGGAGCAAAATGTGATTTTAATGTTGTGGAAAGATCACTTGCAAGTATATTAAGACTGTATAAAGAAGAGGATTGTATGCAAGTGGGGTGAAAAAAAAAGGATATGCGAATGTGCATATGACTGAATGGGGGGAAGGTCAAGGCTAGAAAGGAGGCTACAAAAAAGGGGCAACGGAGAGTGCACAGGAAAGACACAGGGAAAGATCAAGTTGAGCAAGTAGAAACAGGAGTAGCTGGAGCCATTGGGAATCCATTTTGAAACAAGAAGGAGTTTTGAAAGGGAATAGGAAAGTAAGTATCTTGAAGTAAAAGATAAATATGAATGGAGAAAGAAGAAATTCTGGATGATAGAGATGATAAAAATATTTATTAAGAAATGAAGTCAGGTTCAATGTATGAAATGGAAAGGAATTTTTCAGAATTTTAAGAAAGGGGAAGTTCCTTTTGGAAAAGATATAGCAATAATCAGGGAATGACCTTTTCATTTCAGAAGTGTGTGAGGAAGGTAGTTTGAGCATCTGGTGTATTCTGGACCATTTCAAGTGCTGGTGAGAAGTAATCAACTATTTGCCTGAACGGGGCTTGGTTTCCCAAGTGCTGCTTTGGAAATGAAGACCCAGAGATGGGGAGCTTATGGTAGTTCATAAATCTTCATGTTCTATTATCTTTCCTCTGTCAAAAAAGTTCATTTTCAATAATGCCCACCATTGCTGTGCCCAGAATAACCACAGGCAAACATCAAAACAATACGCATAAGTTAGACAAGATTAAATCTTATCTGATATCTGCACAAACAGATATGCACCATGTTGGAAACATGTGTTTTTCTAGTCCCATCCAGGCTTCCCACAACAAAGCCATGATGTGGGTCTAAACCATATGTTTTGAGTAAAGGAGAATAGAAGAAGAGGAGTGTCTGCAAGACAGAAAGAGATGAAGATGTTCCAAGGAAGTATACTAAAACAGAACAGTGAATGTTTTGCCCAAAACTACAGAAAGAAAGAAAGAAAGAAAGAAAGAAAGAAAGAAAGAAAGAAAGAAAGAAAGAAAGAAAGAAAGAAAAGAAAAAAGAAAAGAAAATTGCAATATATGGCTACTAAGTCTTTGATTGTAAGTTGAATTTATAGACCTGGAATTTGCTATCCTAATCTTTCCCTTTCAGTAAGACTTCTGTCCTCTGGCAGTGCATATGGTAGGTCCCTAATGTTTCTGCATCTCCAGGAAGATGCAGATCCTTATTTTTGCTGGGAAAATCTTCTTAATAGAAATGTAACATTTTAATAAAAACAGATTAATGTTTTTTTCACTTGGTAATAAGTTGTCAAGAACTGAACTTAGAGGGAAAGAGACTGGAGTGGTTAATGGTGATTTAATTTCTGGCATTTTGAGTTTTCTGCTACAATTAGCTGCATTACTTGTGCCAAAGAGCAGTGAAGAATTGTTGAGTTGGTGTATCCTTTAAAAAAACTTGTTATTTTGAAAGAACTTAAAGCTCACAAGATGTTACAAAAATAGTAAAGTGGCCTTACCCTAGATCCAGTTTTCCCCATTTATAACATTTCACTTAGTCCATTTTCAGAACCAGAAAATTAACATTGGCATAATGCTATTAACTAAACCACAGACCTTTTTTCAATTTCACCAGTTTTTCCACACATATTCATTTAGTTGCTGGATACTTTTAATTCTTGCTGATTTGTAATCTGGCCTTGCTTGGATACAACAGGAAAGACACTATCTGGATAAAATTCTACAGTATTAGAGAGACTATAACACATTAATGTGTTCCTTTATCATGAGCAATACCCTGCCTACATTGCTTCTAAATTTTCTGATTAGTTAGGCTGTTTGGCATCTGAAATAATCCAAGACAAACTTAGAAATATTAGGCAACACAAAAGACAGTAAGAACTGCTCATAGCTTGTTGCCTAGAAAACCAGGTATAGCAGGATATTCTAGATATTTCCTGAAGCTTCTACAGTGAGTAGGATTAGTACTGGGGACAAAATGAGGAGTTTAGAGTAAACCAGTATTTCAGTCGAGAGTTAGTTGGCACTTAGTTAATGGCACTGGGAATAGCTTGTGGAGAGAAGAGAATGCAATGGTATAGACTCCTAATGTTTGATAAAATACTATTTTCAGAGTGGTAGAGAGGTTTTATTTGCCTAAATAGCTGTCATTAAATGGAATAACAACCACATTAAACCAAATTAATTGCAAACACAGCAGCAACCTGTGGAGAAGTTGAAACTCCAGTTTTGTGGATTACAGTTTTGAGTTTTACGATTGACATTTTTAAGTCCCCTATTTAAGGGGTCACAATTTTATAACAATGTGTGTCTTATTAAGTTCCTAGGTCATTGTGAGCACTTGATAAATATTTGCTGAATGTTGTTTTTTTGAATGAATTTAAGATGGAAACAAAAACTTGTCATCCAGTTAACTAGAGTGAATGTAGGGAGAATTTTTTTGCTATAACATGGAGAGTTTATTTTCAAAATGAGGAAAGAGAAAAAAATATTCAGACTCGTACCTGGTGAAGTACATTCTCTGTATACTTTTTGATGGAGAAATTGATCTATAGAGCTGCTTAATTTTTTGAGGCATTTGCAATGAAAGGTAGTTCTCCACAGGACACCAATTCAAAAGGAGAGATCAGACTCTGGCCTTATACCCAGTCTATTTGAAACAAGCTATCTAGTTTCTCCTGCAGACACCTTGTCAACAACATGCAACAATGTCAGGTGCCTTGCAGGAAAATAATCTGAGTCCCAAGCTAGCTGTGCTCATCGACAATTACAATGAACATATCAAGGAAGAATTTGCAGAGACTCAAAGGAAGCACAATGGGGTAAGGTAATCACTTTCAGTGAAAAACTGTTTTCTTGAAAAGAGACTTCCTGCAAACACACCAAGAGTCTGTAATCTAGCCTATCCATTATATATCCTTTATTATTCATGATATCCTATTCTTCTACCCTGTTGCCTGGTAACTTTTTCTGAGGACTGAGTTTCTGCAGCCATGTGGTGCACTCTTCCTGTGATGAGGAAACATCTGGGCCCCCTTCTTCAGGCTTTGGAAGGTGATGTGTCTTGTCAAGGGGTAAAGATAAAATGGATTTAATTTCTGCTTAAAACTATCATAGACGTTCCAAATAGAATACGTAAAATTTCTCTGTATTAGAAAAAGAAACGTGATACCAATTGTATATTTTCTTTTCTTTATTTATTCTCTGTAAGTCTGTCAGATGATAAATTGTAAATAACAATGATTAAAGAGTCATGCTACTGATGGATCTCCCTTTCTGTATAAACAGTGCCAGTTCTGGGCTTTGTAACCTTTGCTCTTGACAGTCTTACATCATTCCTGGGGAAGTGATGGGGCATGGGTCAGAGCTGGGGTGTATGTAGTGTGGACACCTGTTTTTGGGGCTGTCCAACAAAGGATTATTTAAATAGGCCTCTAACATATGAGTTGACTGTTTATTGGGAGGAAAGCACCTTGGTCTCTGACATATCTAAACATACAAAACACTGGGATTTTATGTCCTGACATTAATTAGTCCAGTTCTGGGGAATCCAGTCCAGAATTAACTGGCAATCCCTTATTGTTATGGTTACAGAGTTGTCTTGTTTGATACACAGAAATCCTTTTTAAATCCCAATATAGTCTGTTTCAGACTGTCCACACATGCACAAACCACCCCCCCAGAAAAAAAAAAAAAAAAAAAAACTATGAAAACCAGAATTTAGACTCAGTCATTATATTAGAGATTAGAATGAAACGACCCCAAACAACCAATTTCTTACCTGGTCTCTGAGAATAAGTTTATACTTTTAGTTTTCTGAGAATGTTTCTCAGAATATTTGAGTTTTCTGAGCACGTTTCTCAGCACTGGGCATGGTAGATAAATCACAGGGCCAAGGTTTGGCAGGGATGGATGGGATCATTGTGTACCATATTGTTCTTCTGATTTCCAGGAGAACAGAATGAGCCCATGCAAAACATAAACTTATGATGATTAAAAAAAACATACCTATCCATTCACTCATCAATAAAAACATATTATGATGGTTATCAAGCTGTGTCCTATGAGTGATAAAATATTTGTAAAATATAGAATTAAATGGCATCTATTGTGAATAGAACTCTATTCTAGTCTCTCTGAGCACCTCCAGCAGTTCAGCCCATCTTTCAAAAGTCACAACACCTTGAAAACAGCAACTTTAGTGGAAAAAAGGGAAGAGAGTAGTTTCATCACTTGGCTTGAATGAAAATCTTGAGGAAAGGAGAGACAGATGGTCTTGCTCTGAAGTTTTCTGGACTTCACTTAATTCAATCTGTCTTAGGCTGGCGGGCATCCAGAGACTGCGGTAATGCTGAGCCTCCACAGCCCAGGCCCTCCCCCTTCTTTATAGAAATGAGTTTTGTATGAGACAGCCACACAACCTGGTCTCCTTCTTCTTATTCCTCATCACCTCTGAGCTCTAGGACATTTAAAAATGAGCCTTTGGGTCTAGACTCTCACAATTAGGCTTAATTTTACTCCATGACTTTCAGAAAATATTGTTAAATTGTGGTCTCTTTAGAACAGTTGAAAGTGGGATAAACATAGGAGCTGATTTCCACCCCTATGATAAAGAAGTTTTATTGGCTGGGCACGGTGGCTCACGCCTGTAATCCCAATACTTTGGGAGGCTGAGGCAGGCAGATCACTTGAGGTCAGGAGTTCAAGACCAGCCTGGCCAACATGGTGAAACCCTGTCTCTACTGAAAAAAAAAAAAAAAAAACAAAAAAACAAAAATTAGCCGAGTGTGGTGGCGTGTGCCTGTAGTCCCAGTTACTTGGGAGGCTGAGGCAGGAGAATCACTTGAACCCGGGAGGCAGAGGTTACAGTGAGCCGAGATCGCACCACTACACTCCAGCCTGCTGACAGAGCGAGACTCTGTCTAAAAAAGAAAAAAAAGTTTTATTTAGGAATCTAATGTTCTCATAACCAGATTTGTTCTTTCAATCTAATTTTCTCGATATAGGATAAATGATTACTAAGTAAGTTGGTATCATTGATCAAAACCTCTAGGATCAAAAGCCAATATAAATTATCACAGTGTTTTAGGGATCATTGCTGTTCATAAATAATTAAAACACTGAAAGAGGCCATTAAATAGATTAAAGTATGCTCAGTAGAGTTTGATGTATGATACACAGTTTTATGCCGTGTGAGCTGGGGCTAGTGATGGTCCCATTACCAGTCTACTACAAATATGGAAACCTAGAGTAAGCATTAGAAACCTTGATAGCAGTTTTGTCACTGGAAGCAGGGTCTTGAGTGTGAGTCATCCAGGTTTTTGGCATTTGGAACGAAAAGTTGGACAAAATGCACAAAGTAACAAAGGAACGAACCCGTGAAGGCAAAAGCAGCGATTTATTAAACTGAGACAGCACTCCACAGGGTGGGAGTGGGCCTGAGCAAGTGGCTCAAGGGCCAAGTTACAAAGTTTTCTGGGTTTTAAGTAGTTCTTTTGAGGTCCCCATGGGCTACCCCTTACCTGGATGAAGGATTTGGTTTATGGCTAAGTAAAGGCTGAGGTGAATGTGTGCCCTATGCAGATGATGGCATGGCCCATGCTTAGTGCTTGGCCCACAGCCAATCCAAGGCACTTTCCCTTTCCATCTGAAACATGGTGGAAGTGTGGCAGGCCAGGTCTCACTAACAACTGTTTCAGTACTGACTAAGTGGTTAACTATTAAAAGCCAGTGCCCTTATACAAAGGCTGGGATGTAACAAAAGCCCATCAAGAATTTTGCCTAGGCCTTTCCTGGGCCTCTTAAAGCATGACAAAATAACGAAGGAATTCTTAACAGGACCCCATTTAGGATTAAACAAGTTTTATTGTGGGTCTGAAGAAACTCCCCAGGCCTCCACAAACAAGTTCATTGGGGGGTCTAAGGGAACTCCTCAAACCTCCATGACTTAGCAGGAGAAAATACAAGGGTAATCACCCCAGCACCTGGACCCATTTAGGTTAAGTAAATTTGCTGAGGCTCCAGAGGAAGGTTTTCAGGACTCAGACCTTAGTTACAGATTAAAAGAAGTTAATCACTTATGTCTTTAGATAAATGCACCCTTACAGGTAGACAGATCACTTAGAAAGTATATAAGCTCTGAAAAACTGTAATTTTGAGTTGGTCTGGCGATAATTTCCAGGCCTTCTCCCTGTAACCGGTTACAGAAATAAGAACTCTCCTCTTCCCCAGTTCATCTGCATCTTGTTATTGGACCTTGAAAAACAGCAGCCCAACCCTCAGTTTGGTCTGGGACCAGAAGGTTGTAGGGAGAGTAGCCTTTGATCCTTTGCTACTGGGAGGTGGGGAAATGGTGTTTTTCCTTCTTTAACTTTAGGAAGTTGGTGTTAATTGGCCCTAGTTTTCCGGCCCCCAGAACCAGGTGTTTTCCTTTTGATCCAGCTTTGGGAAGCCAGCACCAATTGGTCTCAGATTCCCTACTCCCAGCCCTTGCTGTTTTTCCTTGATTGAGCTCTAGGAAGTCAACACGAATTGGCCTTAAGTACCCTGCCTCCAAACCCTATTCTGCCTCATTTTGGCAGAGTATTTTTATAAGTCTTGAATCTAATAATAAAAAATCGGGGCTTGTGTTTTGTATGCCTTTTGCTTTTCTTTTTCTAGCACTTCTTTTTTTTTTTTTTTTTTTCTGTATTTTCTAAAAGCACCCATCTGGGATGGCTTGGAAACACAAACAGGCCCTTCAGCACAGTTTGAGATGCACTGATATAGGAGGTTACAACACATTCTCAGTACTTCGCTAATGAAGTTCTGAGATTCTGATTCCACGCCACATTCCAACTTTTGAATACTGGTAATTTACGCATGATTCTACATAAAATTCTTAACAAAATCAGTGCTCATTTTCTCAAATAAGTTTCTTTAGAGGAGGAGGTCTGGGATCAGAAGTTGGGCTGTGAAGTGGCACAATGCCTGGATCTACACATCCAAAAAGGAGTGGAAAATTAAATAATAGTCGCCCAACTCTGGCTCCTAGACTCAAACCTTTTCTCTAAAATGGGCACTGGTGCAAACGTGAGGCCTTCCTGCAATGAAGTGCCAATCTCAGACGCCAGGGCACAGACCCAGTGCGTGTTACTCCTCTCCTAAGAGCTAGGCCGGGTGACACGCCCACCAGGATTAAAGATCCGGCTTCCAATAAGCCCTACGCGGCAGTGACGGACACCTGCGCTGAGGCGGAGCGAGAAGAGCCTGAAATGGCTCCGGGCTTTGCGTCACGCAGCTCCTCCCCTCGGCCTATCTCACCCGACGCCGACTCCGAGGGCAGGGAGCGGTTGGCGGACTGAGATTGGAGGGATCAGCGCAGACTCGATGACGCAACGGGAGGCGGGGCGTGGCCGTACTCTGATTGGTGACGGGTGAGGTGGGCCCGGCTGCTGCCCGAAATCTTAGGACTTCCGAAAGCAGCGGCGGCGTTTGCTTCACTGCTTGGAAGTGTGAATGCGCGAAGATGCGAAAGGTGGTTTTGATTACCGGCGCGAGCAGGTGAGGCCTCCTTTGGGTTGGCAGAGGTGGCAGCGGATGAGGGGTCCGAGAGAGCAGGGATCTGCGACCTTCCACGAACGGACCCCGGAAGCGCCCGCCCCTGGCCTTGCCTAGGTTTCCCGGAGTCTCTGCAGCAGGTGTAGAGCGTGCCGGCCTCTTGAGGTGCTCAGTAACTGGTACTTGGTATTAAACATGACAGTGAAAAGGAAAACTAGAACATCAGTAAGTGATGATCCTGAGGTTATCAAGGGAATAGGGTACTCACGCGGGCTCCGCCCCTTTTCCATCTTTGCCTGCTATTCGTATTGATCGTGAGTGCCCAGCAGTTTGCTCCTGACCACGTGATCATGTCTTATACTACAGGTGTTTTGTCTGTACAATCCTTTTGCCTACAAATTTGAACACCCGTGAGCATTAGGACTGTGGAGAAAAAACAATCCCCTTCCATTTAGCTCAGTGCTAGAGAGCTAACACACTCTTCAGAAACCCAGAGAAAGTTAACCTTTTCATATGAAGGCATGGTTGGGGTGCAGAATAACTAGCTCATAATAATTCCAGGGTTGCTCACTTAGTCTCTCAGCCTCTTACCTGTCATTTGCACTTCCATGAAAAATGTGTAGAGGATGAAGCCAATCAAACCATTTTTTCTACTAGTTGCATTTGGCATTTTTAAATGATTAAGATAGAGGACATGTTAAACATTTAAGATTGATCCACTTTCAATTATTCAACCACATGCATATTAACTAAGCCAGCTTGGTAGGTGTCTGCAGTTGGCAACTTTTTAGCATACCCTCTCAAGTGACTTCAACAGTTGATTGGTGCTTCTTATGTGGAAGGTACTGAAATAAGTCAGAATTGATTTTGTCTGTTTCTTTTACATATATTGTGATATGTGCAATTATATATTAAATACCTACTATTCTCATGTGAGGACAAATAACTGTTTTTGATGCTTTGTTGTTGGTGCTAACAGATTACTGATGGTTCCAGGCTCTTTTTGGGTTTTAACTATTAATATATTTTCCTGGAATCAGCTTAAGTCATGAAAGAGAAATTATTACCCAACTTTTCATTGCTATCAGCCAGGCTGATCTGACTGATGTCACCACTCCTATGCGGTTTTACAGTGCTGGTTTTGAAGTTCTTTGTCTCCAAATGCTGTACTCATCCCTGCTTCCCTTTTCTTGGTCCTCATCTAATATTTAGTGTATTCCTACCTTCTACGTAATCACGTTGAGTTCTTTCTTTTTCTATTATTTAATCATAGTTGTTGAGAGGGATTTGTACATCCTGCCATGTTACTGATGCCTCATCTGAAAGATTCATCTGTTCCTTTATCGGAGATTTCTGGTGCTCCTTATGGGGTTTATGATACCAATAGGTGGTAAAGCCCTTGCCCCTGAGGAGCCTAGACAGCAAAGTAAAGATGCACATAGGAAACAGCTAATAAGATGCTCTTTTCAGCCCTTACTGGTGATATATTAAATCATTCTCATGAGTGGCATAATAAGTACAAAATGAAAACCACTGGCAGGATAGAGCCCAGTAATAGCAAAACTAAAGAACAACTCTTGTTTTCAGTCCCGTTATTGTGTCATTGAAGTTTTTCAAAATGAGAAAAACACAAACTAGACTGTGTCTCAAGCAAGTGACTATTGGAGTGGAGGATTCCTCCATTCTTAAATAATTGTTGAGTCTTTCATGTTTTTCTGGGCTTCTCACTGGAGGTCAAGTTGACACAGTTTTCTGAACCAGAGAGAAATGCCTCTACCTGATGCCATCCCAGATAACCCACATCTTGTGTCTGAATTGTCCTCCCAGTGGCATTGGCCTGGCCCTCTGCAAGCGGCTGCTGGCGGAAGATGATGAGCTTCATCTGTGTTTGGCGTGCAGGAATAGGAACAAGGCAGAAGCTGTCCGTGCTTCTCTGCTGGCCTCTCACCCCACTGCTGAGGTCACCATTGTCCAGGTGGATATCAGCAACCTGCAGTCCGTGTTCCGGGCCTCCAAGGAACTTAAGCAAAGGTATATCTCTTGCTGATGGATTTTTTTTTTCTTATGTGATTGTGCAGCATAACACTTAATAAAATAAGAGAGGAAAGAAAAACCTAAAAAGAAACAGGTGCAGTGTAAGCAGTTATGTTGAGGAAATCTGTATAGGGTGACCCATTGTGTCTCAGTACCACATTTTCTTTCTTTTTTTTTTAATTTTTTTAAGAGATGGAGTCTTGCTCTGTCACCCAGGCTGGAGTGCAATGGCGTGATCTTGGCTAACTTCAACCTCCGCCTCCTGGGTTCAAGTGATTCTCCTGCCTCCACCTCCTGAGTAGCTGGGATTACAGGCACACACCACCACGGTGGCCTGGTTAATTTTTGTATTTTTAGTAGAGATGGGGTTTCACCATGTCGGTCAGGCTGGTCTCGAACTCCTGACCTTGTGATCCGTCCGCCTCGGCCTCCCAAAGTGCTGGGATTACAGGCGTGAGCCATTGTACCCGGCCAGTACCACATTTTTAACCTCAATCATGATCATAATTATTTCATGGAAACTAATTTATGAGTACATCCTGATGTGTGATCAGTTGGTGTTGGGATTACAGGCGTGAGCCATTGTGCCTGGTACCACATTTTCAGTCTCAATCATGATCATAATTATTTCATGGAGACTAATTTATAAGTACATCCTGATGTGTGATCAGTTGCACTGCCTTACGTTAAGGTAACTCTTTTGACATTTGAATTCATTTTTTACATCTTTCCTTCACATAATGAATTCATTAAGTAGATAAGGCAAGTAGTGACATTTAACAAGTGAAGAAACTGAGACACAGAAATAAGGGTAATGTCCCTAGGAAGGTCATCCAATCTTATATTAGTTGAGTGAGTCCAAGACCCCAGGGCTTCTCCCTGCTTCCTAAGGGGTATTTTTTTCCCTAGGCCAGTAAAGATTTGTTCACACCTTCACAGTAATTGGCATGTAATAGACATTTGATCAACAGTTGGTATGTGAAGGAATAGAGTATAACTTATAGAGTATAACGTATAACTCCCCTGCAAGTGAACACAAAATTGCATGTAGGTGCACAATGCATTTTTCTGGGCAGAGATGGCTTTTTATTTATTTGTTTGTTTTTAAATTTTAGGAGGAATGTATGATGAAAATAGGCCAAGAACCCTGCACTAGTCTATGCCACCCTAGGACTATCTTGAATAATTAATTTTCAAATATTTTAGTATTGAGGCACTTAAGAGACAAATAACTACCTTGTTTCCTTGGACAGTAAAATGAAATGGGTAGAAACAAGGAAGCCCTTCTTAATGAAGACATTTGCTGAAGAAAAATACTTTGTATTTTATGTGAATTGATAATAATTTGCATTTCCCTCTTCCAAATGCACCAGTTACAAAGTGAAAGCTAGTTTTCTTCGCTCTGGCTCTTCTCAGTGTGGCCTTAGTCCTTTGTAAATGTGGTTTCTCTCTCCAATACTGCTGAGCTCTTAGAGTTTTCTGCCACATCTTAAAAAAGAAAAAAAAAAATAAAAACCTGAGGAGATTTTCTAGGTTCTGTTTTCACATAAATTGTGATATATTCCATATCCCCTACTCCTCCATAACTTAAGAGTCTCCAGGGCTGTGAAACTGTATACTGAATGTCCTTATGGAGATAAAAACTATGAAGTTGAGAGAAGTTACGACTTTTAAATCATGTTTACAGGCATTCTTTTCCCAAACTTTCTTAGCCAGCTGGCTTCTTACCTGATTTGTTTAGATTTTGTTATATTCTCTTATTTGGAAGAAAAGAACCTTCATTTCCCAGTTAATAATAGCCCATTCCGATGCAGTTTACTTTTGAGACCTAAAGTTTTAACGTTTATAGTAGTGACTATTCCCGAATGCCTTCAAAGGTTCAAGCTATTCGGTACTTTCTCACAAGTTTAGTAATTTAGTATTTTGTAAGATATTTAGCAACTTAGCACAGATTCAAGGCAGTGAGGCTGTGGTACCAGTGAGTTGTCCCAGGTACCTGTCATCAGCATTGTAGTGAAGTTTTGAGGTATTTTTTTAGTTCGCAAAACAGCCTTTTTTTTTTTTTTTTTTTTTTTTTTGAGATGGTTGGTGTTATTCAAGTTTAGGAAATGATGGTTGTAATGATATTCACAAATATGGAATATATGAAAGTGTCCAGATAGCTTCTTGCTTATGTCAAGAAACTGCACTCAGTGGCTCAAATGGATCTCTTCAGTTCTAAGCTTGAAGTCAACTAGAGCTAAAGAGAGCTTGAGATTCCTTCTAAAGGCTCAAGTAGCACCATCCCTGACACCTGGTCTTTCTATCTGTAGCATTGTCTTCTATTAGATATGTGCAGATGAAAACTAGTAAGAAACAGTGATTCTGTTTTATCCATATTAGAGCAATGTGTCAATTATTTTATTGATGAGTGGTATGCCATTTTACTGAAGCCAGAGCTTAATTTGGTGTCTTTACTAAACATTTCCTCTCTGTTCCTAGCCAAATATGTTAATATTCTTAGATAAAAGTTGGCGAATAAGGTAATAGAACAAGCAACAATGGATGAACTCACACTATCTTTGTGGCACTTATGTGATGAACTGATGGTAACAATATCAGCATTTTAAATGGTCAGTTTAATAATTTGAGTCATTTGTCAATTATTTATAGGATGATGAAGAAATATTTGTATGTGATCTGTATTGAAGACCATGTATGTAGTTCAGGGTCCTAACTTTAGAAGCTGTGGCTCTTAATGTCTTGGGTTAGTCAGAGACAGTTTGGTACATAGAACTCTAGGAGATATTCGGAATATTTATGGTGTCTGTGAGTATCATGAGAGCAGGCTTTACCTGCCTTGAACCTAGTTCAAAACCACTACATCTAGATGAAGGCTTACATACGTTTAAAACTGAAAATGCTTTTTCAACTCATCATTTCATATCCCTTCCATGACAAGTATTCAGGAGGGAGCCCAGCAAGAATATCTTACCCTGATTCATCTTTTACAATCTCATTGTATTCTTATGAACTTTCATTATTTTATGATACATAGGACTTGTCCATGAACACTGAAAGGTTTCCACATGGATCTTCTGTTTTATTATATATTTTGGCATTCAGATTTCAACATTAATAGATCAAGTCAGGTGAATATCAATATTATATAAATTTTACTTATCAACCAGAGGAGATGTGGATTTTTTTTTTTTTTAAAAGCAAGAGACTTTGTAAGATGAGGAGAGTGGAGTGGGTTTAACAGATAGAGGGTTGCTGCAGTTCCTTATTGAGAGAACAGAGCTGGAAGGAATTATTGATCAGAGGTTTTACTTAAAGTCCACAGATTCTGTTTGAAGCCACTACCAAAGAAAGAATTCTCAGATGTTTACTGTGGCTAAAGAAAAACTGTTGAGAAAGAAATGCTGTAACTTTAATGTACTGTAAATTCTTCTCAGCTTGCTGTGGCTAATTTATTAATTTAAAAAGTATTTTTTGTCTTTCTTAGGCCTCCTTGATTCTAGTCACTCTAGAGATAGAATGCACAATCTTGACCTGATGCTTTTACTTGCAACTCACAATCTCGTTTGGTTGTTTACTTGCAGGTTTCAGAGATTAGACTGTATATATCTAAATGCTGGGATCATGCCTAATCCACAGCTAAATATCAAAGCACTTTTCTTTGGCCTCTTTTCAAGGTAATTTCCATTTTCTGGATGAACTGATTGGAAGGAATGTGTTCATTTTTCTGCCTAGTTTTGCTGGTGTGTTAAGTTGGGGGGATGAAAGGTAAGGGGTCGTTGAAAAGGTTGAAGACAGAAAAAGGAGATGATGCAACCATATCATGAAAGAAAAGCAATCCTCTTTTGTGGGGAGTGCTGAAAGTTCTGTTTTGTATGGTATTCTAAGTCCCAGTACATTCTAAATGGTTGAATGGTTTAGAAGATCATTTTTTGGTCTGCCTGGATATGCCTATTAGCAAGAACATTTTGAAATTAGGCAGAGTTCTCAGAGAGACTCCAACTTCCAGGAAAGCTACTTTGAACTATTTCCCAGTTGTATGTCAGGTGCTGTGACCAGTAGGTTGGGGAAATGCAGAGAACTAATGTCTTCCTGGGAAATTCTCATTACACATTAGTGTAGTGGCTTTCAAAAATTTCAAAAATGTTGAAACACAACCGGGAGAATTCTTATTTATAGGAATAAATCTTACTTTGTGACCCAGTACACTTACTCATAAATAGGCATTCTTACTATGTGCTACTTACTATACCAGTACTTTTGCTTTACTTCTTTTTCATTAAAAGACAGACAGACACTCTCTCTCTCTCTCTCTCTCTCTCTCTCTCTCTCTCTGTCTGTCTCCATGTTGGCCTTGACCTACTGAATTGACCTCACAGCAGAACACTATATTAATATGTTTGAAGAATTCCCAGTTAAAAAAACAACCTGTTTAACTTTGTTTTTGGCAATTAAACATACTTTATACACAGGAAGACTTTTTTCCCTTTGGCATAGCTTATTATTCGTTTAGAACAGTTTACCTGTAACTTGATTGGGGAAGAGGTAAAGAGTTTTAGCAGCAGATTTTTGAGAGACTCAAGTTCCTATTGGTAGTGTGAGCTATACGTGTGTAAGTACTTCTGTGAATTAGTCGGGGGAAGGAGGGACTTTGGCATTTCATTTAATGCAATAATCCAGTCTGAGAAACAGGTATTTTTATTCCTGTCGTTACAGAATCAAGGGAGGTATAGTTTATGGGGGGGGCGGGGGATGGGTTGGGAAGTGTTTTCAGCATTTCCAGTTAAAGAAGCTTTAAAAAGTCATGCAATTATCTTCTGCTATTTCAGAAAAGTGATTCATATGTTCTCCACAGCTGAAGGCCTGCTGACCCAGGGTGATAAGATCACTGCTGATGGACTTCAGGAGGTGTTTGAGACCAATGTCTTTGGCCATTTTATCCTGGTAAAAAAGCTGTGGGCTTAATAAGCTAATATTTGGTGTGATAGTTTCTGTAAAGCTCTGGGCACGGGGCATTGCTATAGTTGAGCAACCAGTTAACTGACTTAATCTCATGTTTGAGTTTTCTTGATTGCATTTGGCTTGTTTATTGTAAGCATGGAATACTTCTGGAAGCTTTCCTAGTAGATTTTTCTTCAATAAGTGTACTAATAGTTTTTGATTTACAGAATTACTACAGAGATAATATACAGAGTTTCTGTATGCCTTACACCCAGATTCCCCTATTAACATTTTGCATTGGTATGATGCATTTGTCAAAATAGATGAATCAATTTTACTACATTATTATTAACTAAAGTACACACTTATGCCGGTTTCATTTTTGCCTAATGTCTTTTTTCAGTTCTAGGATCCCATTACATTTAGCAGTCATGTCTCCTTAGGCTCTTCTTGGTTGTGACAGCTTCTCAGACTTTCCTTGTTTTTGATGACATTGACTGTTTTGAGGAGTACTGCTTAGTGTTTTGTAGACTGTCAATTGGGATTTGTCTGATGTTTTTCTCATGGTGAGACTGAAGAATGTGGTTTTTGGGAGGAATGTCACAGAGGTAAAGTGACATTCTCATGACATCATATCAAGGGTGTATTCTATCAGTATGACTTCTCAGTGTTGATATTAACCTTGATCTCCTGGCTTGAAGTAATGTTTGTCAGGTTTCTCCATTGTTAAGTTACTTTTTCTTTCTCCCCTTTCATACTCTACTTTTTGAAAGAAAGTTGGGCCGGGCACGGTTGCTTATGCCTGTAATCCCAGCACTTTGGGAGGCCAAGGCGGGCGAATTACCTGAGGCCGAGAGTTCAAGATCAGCCTGACCAACATGGAGAAACCCCATTTCTATGAAAAAACAAAATTAGCTGGGCATGGTGGCACATGCATGTAATCCCAGCTGCTCGGGAGGCTGAGGCAGAAGAATTGCTTGAACCCAGGAGGCGGAGGTTGCGGTGAGCCGAGATCATGCCACTGCACTCCAGCCTGGGCAACAAGAGTGAAACTCCGTCTCAAAAAAGAGAAAAAGAAAGAAAGTTACTATGTGCAGCCAATGCATACTGGCTAATGCTTTACCTCCTTAAGAGAGTGGGTTATCTACAGAAATTGTTTGGATTTTTTCTGCAAGGGAGATTTGTCTGTTCTCTTTTATTTATGTCTTTATTCAGTCATTTATTTTTTCCACATGAACTCATGAATATGTATTTCCTGCTTTGAAATTATAAATACTATTTTATTTTCTTGCTCAAATGTTTTCACTTTTAGCCACTGGGAGCTCTTTCAGTTGGCTCCTGTATCTCTTTGGCACACCCCCATCATTGTGGTTTTCTGTTTTTGTTTTAGCTTTCATTTTGAGCAGTTTCTTACTATCTGGCACCACAAGTTGCTTCAGAATCATCTTGTGTGTTTCCTTGTTCAGTCCTAGAATCAGATGCTTTTCTAAAGACATATGTTTTCTTTTATCAGAGAATGGTTATTAGAAACCAAGATCTGGGTGCTTATTGCTACTGAGAGATCAGTGTCTTCTAAACCCTCTGTGCTAATAGACTACAGAGATATGTGTGTGCGTACTAGCGTACTAACTCATGTATGTATGCATATCTATAAATATTTTTCTATGTAACTAATTCATGTCTCTTTTAGATAACTAGTTAATACTGATGTCTCTGACCCTAATCTCTTACCATATAGATCATTCTAGCTTCCTCCCCATGCTTATTTGTGATGTCTCACTTCAACAGTGACAAACCTGACTCCCACCAACCTCCCTCCTAATTGTTCAATTTCAGTATAGATGTACAATGGTTTCAAAATTGTTATCTCTATTCTGCCAGTATATTTTAATACTTTTTTGTTCTTTTTTTTTTTCTTTCACCCAGATTCGGGAACTGGAGCCTCTCCTTTGTCACAGTGACAGTCCATCTCAGCTCATCTGGACATCATCTCGCAATGCAAGGAAATCTAATTTCAGCCTCGAGGACTTCCAGCACAGCAAAGGCAAGGAGCCCTACAGTTCTTCCAAATATGCCACTGACCTTCTGAGTGTGGCTTTGAACAGGAACTTCAACCAGCAGGTAAGGCCCATCTCAGTGATATGGAAATGGCAGGGCAGGTTCTCTTAATTACCTACTATTGATTTCCTAGTAAGGTAGCTGACTTTCCACTAACTTTTGTAGTTTAGATTGATAGTTGGTGTATACGAAAATGTTAGGGCAGAGATAATTAGCTCCTGACATTTTAGTTACAGGTAGTTCATTCATCATTCTGTGGTTCTTCAGGAATTCTAACTTATGTTAACAGAGTGACACTACTAAAAGTGATAATAACTACTGTTTTGGTACTTGCTGTGTTTCAGGTTCTGTATTCATCTGTGTGTGTTATTAAATACCTGCCTCATTATATGGAGGTGGGTTTAAGTATAACCATTTTCAGATGAGGACTCTAAATCTCGGAGAACTCAAGTCGTTTACCCGATGGTCACACAACTTGTAAATGGTAGAGCTCAAAATTGAGCCCCGAGGCTGGCTGACTTTATGGCTTGGACTTTTCCCCCTGCACCATGCTGCCTCCTAGTGGTTGTCATAGCAGATGTTTATAGGACAGTGAAGTAGTTATAAAACCTTCTGGATAGTGGTGGTTTTAGGTAAGACTCCCAGAGCTCTGTCTCTATGAGGATCTCAGTTTATAGGATGTTTTACAGGGGATGGTGACCCTTGTTGGTCATACTGAGTCCTTGTGGCCACTATGGTCTGCAGTTTACTGCTTCTTTTATCTCTCTGTTGCCCAGGTCTAAATTCTTACCTGAAAATCTCCAGTCTTCCCCTTGGACATTTTCTTTTGTTTGCTTTGATTAACAGTGTTGTATGAGTATGGGGCTATGGAGAAGTTTAATTTCACTAACATTTATAAAAGACTTACCATGTTTAGGGCACTGGGCCAGGTTTAGGGTTGAGGAGAAAAGTGAAATAAAAAGATGATCAAGAATTATGTTTTCCCTCAAGGGAGCTTCTTGGATCATGAATTAGACATAGAAATATAAGCCTTATGTGATAGTCTAGACCTGGCTTATTCTGGAATGGCTACCTTTATCAGGTGGTATTTTGTGATCTGGCTCTTAGAATCATGCCCCCCCTTTTTTTGAGACAGAGTCTCGTTCTGTTGCCTAGGCTGGAGTGCAGTGGCACAATCTCAGCTCACTGCAACCTCCATCTTCTGAGTTCAAGTGATTCTCATGCCTCAACTTCCCGAGTAGCTAGGATTACAGGCATGTGCCACCACACCCACGTTTTGTATTTTTAGTAGAAACAGGGTTTTACTGTTTTGGCCAGGCTGGTCTCCAACTCCTGATCTCAGGTATCTGCCTGCCTCAGTCTCTCAAAGTGCTGGGATTACAGCGCCTGCAGCCAGCCTGAATCATGCCTCTTATAAAGTTGAAGCTAAGAGCATACTTTCTGGGACTGAATTTGAATCCTGACTCTGTAACCCTAGGCATATTATTTAATCTCCCTATGCCTCAGTTTCCTCATCTGAAAAATAGGGATAGTAATAGTGCCTGCCTCACAGATTTATTGGGAAGATGGACTGAGGGGATCTGGATGAAGCACTCACAGCAGTGCTTTGTATTCAGAATGTGAGTTTGTGTGTGCGTGTGTCTGTACAAATACATACATGTGGATATGCATGAGCGTGGATATGTATTTGTGTGCCTACCCATGTGTAGGGGGTTCATATGTACGTGTACGGGTTTTGTGGGTGTGTGCACATGTGTTTGTGCATGTATTTTTTGGGTGTGTGCACATGTGTAGGTGTTGGTGCATGTGGTCTGCAGATGCCTGTACGTGTTCTTGTATAGGCTGTTAATATTGCAGGTTGGACTCAGCATGTTGGCCCCATTGTGCACCTCCTTCCGAAGTTTCTTGAGACGTTTAAAAACTTGTCACAACTGCTTCCTGGTACTCTGAGAACTCCCTTTTAGAGGGATTAGCTTTTCCTTTCATAGAAAGGTCTGGGATTCTATTTAAGTCTCAGTTATCAAGTAAGGTTTGGGATTCTATCTTTTATGAAAGAGGGAGATTTAGCTATTGCTTGTAAAATCTGTTGAGATTGGTTCTCAGCCAATGACTTTTTCTCCCTGGCCTTTATGAGGAAAGAAGCAGCTGAGAAAGAATGACATTACAGTATTCCTTTTGAAGCCCTGTGTTACTGGAAATGTTGTCAGGTTCTATATAGACTGCCTGATAGACTTGAATCATCCATGCATCCTCCCCGACTCAAGCCATATAGAAATACTCAGGATCATCACAATTTAATCCCTATAATTAAACAAATGGAAGGATACAGTCTTGGTTAAGATTGTCTTCTTCTTTCTTTCTTTTTTTATCTCTCAACATCAGAAAATTATATATGTTGGAAACCCTGGATTTTAGTTTGAAGATTTCTTCGTTTAGGACAGAATAGTCCACAAGTGTTCCTAGGTAGTTCCTAGAATAAGAACTTTTCCTTAGCTGTTTTGGGGGCAGAGTACATTATTTTCTTAGGAAAAACTTTTGGACTATCATGAGGATAAGTCTTAGCTCTTGACTTTTTTCTAGAGGATTGTTGGTAAATCAAGGGGATTCTCAGGTTCTGTCTGTAACAGACAGTTCAATGAACAGATAGCACCCTAAGCAACAGAACCTGGAGGCTTTTCCTCCTTTATTTGGTGCTGCAGAGTCTTGGCATTGCCTGACATGGATCAACCATCCCTGAGAGTCCCCTTGATTTCCCAGCAATCCTCTAGAAAAAAGTCACGAGCTAAGACTTATCCTCATGATAGTCCCAGGGCTCCAGGGCTTAACTATAGATCACTTAGGACCCTTTAGATTAAATAAGCTCTGTGTTAATTGGGGCTCTCTTTATAGGGTGGAACTTTCTAAAATGAGTTCTAGGCTAAGGACCTGATTTAGAGATCTTCAGTTGGAGAAAGTGACAGCACATACAGCCTGATGCCGGGAGCACCCACTTCAAGCTAGACGTATGGGTCTTATGTACCTGCAGGGAAACAGACACATACTTTAGCTTTAACTGTCTATTTATTAGGCCAGAAACTTCTTGAAGGCAAGGACTGTACTCCGTACATCTTTTAATCGTAAATGCTCATGATTATTGAAAAGTTGATCTTCAGTTAAGCCAATAATAGGGAAAACTCAGATAACCAGGCCCTGCTTTTCTCCCCCAGCTTTAAGACTGGTTATTTTTTATACTGCAAGGTTCATGAGAATAGAGACTTTGTCCTACTAATTTTTACATCCTGGGTGCCTCTCACAGTGGGTTCTCTTAATACATGATTCTTCAACATAAATGTTTTACCCACCTTCAGAGACTACTCAAAACGTAAATTCTTTATTACCTGACTTCTGGCTCATGTACATACCTCTTTTATTAACTAGCATGTAGCTGGACTGAGTCAATATACATTAAGTTAAAGTCTTATTGCTACCCCTGTCTGTTCCTAGGGTCTGTATTCCAATGTGGTGTGTCCAGGTACAGCACTGACCAATTTGACATATGGAATTCTGCCTCCCTTTATATGGACACTGTTGATGCCGGCAATATTGCTAGTAAGTGATGAATACTTCTTTTCTTAGCTCATAAAATCTCTTTTTGGGACCTAGAAGATGTGTTTAAGGGTTGGGAAATGATTTAAGGAATGAACCTGAATGCCATTTAACTTGAGGTTTTGAACTTACTAAATGTGAAACCTCTGCTTAATATTTCTAAGTATTACTGCCACACCACCATTTGAGTGTCCACTTTTCTTTAAAGGAATGTTTCATTGCTCATGCACCACAGATCCCAAGAGTTCTGTAATCATATAATTTCAGAAAACCCATGTTAAACATTGTTAAACTGGACTTCTCTAAGTTTTCAAAGTGGTCATGCGCATTAAAAGTTCCCAAAAAGGGGATAATTGTACATTATGTAACTATAGAACCATATTTTTGTTTCGTGATTTGAACATCTTGCAGGACCATCGTTTCTCTGGCACACATTGAAAAATGCTATTTTTAGGAAATGATTCTCCCATTAGGGCTCAGGAAGAAATATCTCTCCTTTAGGGCAGGCATAAAGAAAAGATCAGAAGTAAATAGACCTTCGTGTTAAAAGTGGTTGATTTGGAGTATGGAGATTAAGTGATGTTTCTTTTTTGACCTCTATTTTTTGTTACTTAAAAAATGTTCTATAATCAGAAAGGCAAGTTTTCTTTTTTAATATTTAAATGAATAATTATTTTGTGACTGTATTCTAAACTACCACAAAAATAACTGTTGTTTTCTTTTCTGCAGCTTCGCTTTTTTGCAAATGCATTCACTTTGACACCATACAATGGAACAGAAGCGCTGGTATGTTACTGAAGTTTTTATAACTTGTATGATGGCTTAGCAGATGTGAATTACAGGTTCACTCGTAGTAGAAATAATTTCGACAGAAGAGATAATAAGAGAATAAGCTCTGTGAATAATCGAGGTCCTGTTTGGAGCTAAAGCGGACTATAAGGCTAAGCGCAGAACATTAGGAGTGAAGTTTGCAAGTTTGACATTTACCATGGCACTGGGCACCATGACTGTAGGGAAAACACTTCTTTAGAGGCAGGATACACCAGCAGCTGGAGGAGAGACAGAGCAGTGGAAAGCTGGAGGGGCAGGCAAAGCAGGACGATGACTGCACAATCAGTCTGTGATTTCCCATGGAGAAAGAGCATCTTGTGGGTCAAGAGCCAAGATAACAAAGTTCAACACCATTCCCCTCTATGAAGATTTTCTTCCCTTTCTTGGAGGATCAAGTTGTTATTTTATTAGGAAGCCAGTCGAGTTCCTTAAATCACACATGGAAATGGGTTGCGTGTGTTTCCTCATCAATGGCAGACATTACTAATGGGCTATAATACTCCTTTCTGTTGTACACAAGTGGTGTCTCTGAATATTCTTCAACCCAGAGCTCCAGAGGCAGCCTCTACTAATGGATCAGAATTGTCCTACATTAAAAACCCATTGTATCTGAGTCAGTTCTTTATGTTTGTCTCCCTCATTCCATTGAGCTCCTTCAGGAATTTTGCTATTCACTTTGGAAACCTAAGGACCTAGCACTGTAGTACTTAGTAGATTATTAAATCTTGACTTAATTGAAATTAGCTAAGGAAAACATAAATGGAATTGGCTTTGATGCTCTTGTTTTGGTAAATGTTACAGAAATAAATGTGTTTATTGTAGGAACACAAATTGATTATAGAAGCAAGTGCTTTTAAACTATATTTTAATTAGTTCTCAATACGTTTGCTAAACCGTTCACTGATGATATTTGAGAGGATGTTTATAATTTGTCTGGGGAGCTCTATAAAGTGCTGATTGTGAATCTCCACCAGCCTCACTCACCTTGGGCAGAAGAAACAAATCATTGACACATCCTTCCTTTCCAGGTATGGCTTTTCCACCAAAAGCCCGAATCTCTCAATCCTCTGATCAAATATCTCAGTGCCACCACTGGCTTTGGAAGAAATTACATTATGACCCAGAAGGTAAATGTGCTTACGTTGTTGCACTGATGTTTGCTGCTGGGTTGATGAATTAAGCCCGTGTTCCTGACCAGTCCCTCAGCCCCCCAGCTTCCCTTTTCTGAGTACTCACTGTTCACCAGCATCACACTGGCCTGATTTTATTTCATCCTGCTCTCTCCTGTTTCTTGCACATCTTGTTCTCCTGACCTAAGCTGCTCTCAGCCTCTTGATGATTAATTTCTGCTCATCCTTCAGATCAGCTTATCCCATAGCCTTTAGTGACCCTGTAGACCAGGCCTGGGTGCCTCTGTGGTAGGCTTTCTTGACATCCTGTACCTGTTGCAGATCATGCTTGTTCACCTTCGGGTTCCTCTGTCAGAATGTAAGCTCTGTGAGGAGGAAGGTCATACCCCATTTCTTTTTTTTTTTTTTTTTTTTTTTGCTTACAGCAAACCCCATGGGATTTAATTTTTTATTAAATATTAAATATTCTTTTTTTTTTTTTTTTAATTTATTTATTATTATTATACTGTAAGTTGTAGGGTACATGTGCATAACATGCAGGTTTGTTACATATGTATACTTGTGCCTTGTTGGTGTGCTGCACCCATCAACTCGTCATTTACATCAGGTATAACTCCCAATGCAATCCCTCCCCCCGCCCCCCTCCCCATGATAGGCCCCGGTGTGTGATGTTCCCCTTCCCGAGTCCAAGTGATCTCATTGTTCAGTTCCCACCTATGAGTGAGAACATGCGGTGTTTGGTTTTCTGTTCTTGTGATAGTTTGCTAAGAATGATGGATTCCAGCTGCATCCATGTCCCTACAAAGGACACAAACTCATCCTTTTTTATGGCTGCATAGTATTCCATGGTGTATATATGCCACATTTTCTTAATCCAATCTGTCACTGATGGACATTTGGGTTGGTTCCAAGTCTTTGCTATTGTGAATAGTGCTGCAATAAACATACGTGTGCATGTGTCTTTATAGCAGCATAATTTATAATCCTTTGGGTATATCCCCAGTAATGGGATGGCTGGGTCATATGGTACATCTAGTTCTAGATCCTTGAGGAATCGCCATACTGTTTTCCATAATGGTTGAACTAGTTTACAATCCCACCAACAGTGTAAAAGTGTTCCTATTTCTCCACATCCTCTCCAGCACCTGTTGTTTCCTGACTTTTGAATGATCATCATTCTAACTGGTGTGAGATGGTATCTCATTGTGGTTTTGATTTGCATTTCTCTGATGGCCAGTGATGATGAGCATTTTTTCATGTGTTTGTTGGCTGTATGAATGTCTTCTTTTGAGAAATGTCTATTCTTATCCTTTGCCCACTTTTTGATGGGGTTGTTTGTTTTTTTCTTGTAAATTTGTTGGAGTTCTTTGTAGGTTCTGGATATTAGCCCTTTGTCAGATGAGTAGATTGCAAAAATTTTCTCCCATTCTGTAGGTTGCCTGTTCACTCTGATGGTAGTTTCTTTTGCTGTGCAGAAGCTCTTTAGTTTAATGAGATCCCATTTGTCAATTTTGGCTTTTGCTGCCGNAAAAGCAACGGCAGCAAAAGCCAAAATTGACAAATGGGATCTCATTAAACTAAAGAGCTTCTGCACAGCAAAAGAAACTACCATCAGAGTGAACAGGCAACCTACAGAATGGGAGAAAATTTTTGCAATCTACTCATCTGACAAAGGGCTAATATCCAGAACCTACAAAGAACTCCAACAAATTTACAAGAAAAAAACAAACAACCCCATCAAAAAGTGGGCAAAGGATAAGAATAGACATTTCTCAAAAGAAGACATTCATACAGCCAACAAACACATGAAAAAATGCTCATCATCACTGGCCATCAGAGAAATGCAAATCAAAACCACAATGAGATACCATCTCACACCAGTTAGAATGATGATCATTCAAAAGTCAGGAAACAACAGGTGCTGGAGAGGATGTGGAGAAATAGGAACACTTTTACACTGTTGGTGGGATTGTAAACTAGTTCAACCATTATGGAAAACAGTATGGCGATTCCTCAAGGATCTAGAACTAGATGTACCATATGACCCAGCCATCCCATTACTGGGGATATACCCAAAGGATTATAAATTATGCTGCTATAAAGACACATGCACACGTATGTTTATTGCAGCACTATTCACAATAGCAAAGACTTGGAACCAACCCAAATGTCCATCAGTGACAGATTGGATTAAGAAAATGTGGCATATATACACCATGGAATACTATGCAGCCATAAAAAAGGATGAGTTTGTGTCCTTTGTAGGGACATGGATGCAGCTGGAATCCATCATTCTTAGCAAACTATCACAAGAACAGAAAACCAAACACCGCATGTTCTCACTCATAGGTGGGAACTGAACAATGAGATCACTTGGACTCGGGAAGGGGAACATCACACACCGGGGCCTATCATGGGGAGGGGGGCGGGGGGAGGGATTGCATTGGGAGTTATACCTGATGTAAATGACGAGTTGATGGGTGCAGCACACCAACAAGGCACAAGTATACATATGTAACAAACCTGCATGTTATGCACATGTACCCTACAACTTACAGTATAATAATAATAAATAAATTAAAAAAAAAAAAAAAAGACTATTCTCATTTTCAGAGTTAGAGTTGTCAAATACTGATCTCTTGTCTTTGAAGGAGTTTGAGTGGGAGAAGGGTAGGGGCTGAGTTCCTCTCAAATCATGAATATTTCTGAATTACCCAGAAATCTAAATGTCAAACAACCAAACAAATTGATAGTATCAGTGATTTATTCAAAACAACTTTGGGACAAGTGGCTAGTAATCGGGAAAAAAAAAAAAAGTTGCGGAGTCTTATATCACTGCTGTAGTAGGCGGAATTTAAAATGTCCCCCATGACCTTTGCTGGGTTACTGTCATGATTGCATTATTATGCGGCACAGTTGTTATTAAAATAGGGAGATTATCCTGGATTATTCAGGTGGGCCACATGAGCCCTTACAAGCTGTAGAGAAAGAGCAGAAGTTAAGTCAGAGAGATCTACAGCTACAGTAGTGCTCTCCTGTGGACCCTGAAAGAGCAAACTACCCTATGCCTACTTGTGCACAAGGAAGCAGGTACAATGATTGGAGGCTACCTAATAGTTTATCAATAGATGAATAGACAACCCAGTCATGGATGAACAGACTAATGGGCTAATGGATTAATGGGTTCTTATGAAAGTGGGACTGGTGCCTTTGTGAGAGGAAGAAAGATCTGATCTAGCACATTAGCATCCTCAGCCCCCACACTGTGTAATGTCCTGCACCACCCGGGACTCTTGAACGTCTCCACCAGCAAGAATCCCCTCACAGATGTGCCCTTTCCTTGGACATTAGACTTCTCAGCCTCAATCGTCATAAGAAATACATTTCTTTATAAATTATCCAGTTTCAAGTATTCTATAAGCACCAGAAAACAAAGACAACCATTCTCCATTCTCTCAGAAAGGAACAACTTTTTGATTTTTTTTTTTTTTTTTTGGTTAGAGCCTCACTCTGTCACCAGACTGGAGTGCAGTGGCACGATCTCGGCTCACTACAACCTCTGCCTCCCGGGTTCAAGCGATTCCCCTTGCCTCAGTCTCCACAGTAGCTGGGACTACAGGCACATGCAGCCACGCCCAGCTAATTTTCTTTGTATTTTAGTAGAGACAGGGTTTCACTACATTGGCCAGGATGGTCTCGATCTCCTGATCTCATGATCCACCTGCCTCGGCCTCCCAAAGTGCTGGGATTACAGGCATGAACCAACATGCCCGGTTCAACTTTTTGATTTTTAACTAAATAGCACATTGAGTAAAATTTATTTTTCTTTTCTTTTCTTTTCTTTTTAAAATCATCTATTTCAGAAAGGTGATTCATGTATTCTCCATAGCTAAAGAACCGCTGACCCAAGATGACAAAATTACTGCTGATGGGCTCCAGGAGGTGTTTGAAACTAACGTGTTTGACCACTTTATCCTGGTAAAAAGGCTTTGAACTTTATAGGCTCATGTGCTCAGTGTTACAGTTCTAATGGCAGTGCTGTTCTATGAAACTAATAGTTTTTGACTAATACTTTATACTTTATCCACAGGCCTATTTCTGCTGCTTCTGCTTCTGCTTCTCCGTCTGCTCCTGCTCCTGCTCCTGCTCCTCCTGCTTCTCCTTCTCCTGCTTCTCCTTCTCCTTCTCCTCTCCTCTCCTTCTCCTTCTTCTTCTTCTTCTTCTTTTTTTTTTTTTTTTTTTGAGAAAGAGTCTCGCTCTGTCGCCAAGGCTGGCTGAAGTGCAGTGGCATGGTCTTGGCTCACTGTAGCCTCCGCCTCCCAGGTTCCAGTGATTCTGCCTTAGCCTCCTGGGTAGCTGGGATTACAGGGGCCTGCAACCATGCCTGGCTAATTTTTATATTTTTAGTAGAAAGGCGGCTTCACCATGTTGGCCAGGCTGGTCTCAAACTCCTGACCTCAGGCTGGCCACCCACCTTGGCCTCCCAAAGTGCTAGGATTACAGGTGTGAGCCACTGTGCCCGGCCCCTATTTCTTCTTTTACCACAATTCTAAAGGGTAAATTTTGAGGGAGAAAGTACAAACCAAAGAGAAATTGCATGCAGAATGATCTGAGACACGTAGATCAGTCCCATAAAGAACGTTGTTCTCTGCTAGGCATATCTCCAGCTAGAAGAGGACAGCAGGCAAGTTAAATGGAAGGCAATTTTTCATACCCATTTGTTAGATGTGTCATGTACTAACAACTGTCTTACATTAGTTAAATGTGTACAGTGTCAGTGTCAGGTACTGATGAAGAACAGTAAGCACAGGTTAGACCAGTGTTCAAAAAAATTAGTTTCATCTCTTTCCAAATGTAGAGATTTTCTGGCTTCTGTGAAATTTTCTTCTGTGCTCTGTCCTGAGTCACATATGTCACACATAATACTACTTTAATATCTGAATCAAGTAATTCCTGACTCTGGTAGGGGTCAGATATAATATGTGGATATTGGATAAACTACTTTTGCATCTAGAATTGCATGTCACAGAATTTGCATCTCATTATACTCAGGGACAATATCCAAGATAGGCGAGAACTAGATGGCATATGGGAGTCAAGTAGTCAGAAGAAATATAAGACATAGAACTAGAACAGAGTCTTGGAGCTTCCTAGAGGAAGAAGAAACCAACTCTTCAGTCAATGAGGTTTGGGGCAGGAGGGGGAAGCAGCACCAGCAGGCTCATCAGCACATTGTTATTATATTTACCCACTGGTGTGAAAGTAGTCCAGAACTTAAAAACCAATACAGTTGTACTGGATGAATATTTGAATCATAATTCTATTGCTAAACATTTTATGATTTATCTCTTTAACTCTATTTATTTTCATCCCTCTACAGTATAGAGGTTGCATGTCCAAGTTCCAAAGCCAAACTGCCTGCATTCACATTTCAGCTCCATCACTTATTAGCTGAAGGACTTCGAACAAGTTACTGATCTTTCTGGATTAAGTTCAAGTTTCCTCATTTGTAAAATAAGAGGTAATAGTCATTACCTCATAAAAGTATTGAATATCAAATGAATGAATATATATATACACACAAACATATAATTGCATATGCATATATTAAGTTTCTCATAGAATGCCTTTAATTAAACAATTTAAATTTCCTTACTTGGATGAATGGAATAAAAACAGAAGCAGAGTGGGGCTACAAGTTTTTATTTTTGCTCCTTCATGGTGTGGCTTCTCTTTATGAATAGGTGGATGTATGAGTAGAGATTTGGAATCTTACAGCACTTTGGAAAGCAAACCTTGCTATAAAGTTAATGTGTATGTTTTTATAAGCTGAGACATCTTCAGTTTTCTAAGATGGCTCTTCCCCAGTTTCTAATATTCAATGTGTTACTTACGGTAAAGCAAATTGATATAACCCCCAAATCTCAATGGATTTAATACAATACTTGGTTCTTACTCACATAAAGGTGATTTAGTGGTTAGAGGGGTAGTGTTAGAGACGTGTGAATGAGAACAACTGCATCTTGAACAGGAGCTGGGTAAAATGAGGCTGAGACCTACTGGGCTGCATTCCCAGATGGTTAAGGCATTCTAAGTCACAGAATGAGATTGGAGGATGGCACAAGATACAGGTCATGAAGACCTTGCTGATAAAACAGGATGCAGTAAAGAAGCCCACCAAATCCCACCAAAACCAAGACGGCCATGAGAGTGACCTCTGGTGGTCCTCACTGCTACACTCCCACCAGTGCTATGACAGTTTACAAATGCCATGGCAATGACAGGAAGTTACCCTATATGGTCTAAAAAGAGGAGGCATGAATAATCCACCCCTTGTTTAGCATATCATCAAGAAATAACCATAAAAATGTGCAACCAGTAGCCCTTGGGCCTGCTCTGTCTATGGAGTAGGTATTCTTTTATTCCTGTACTTTCCTAATCAACTTGCTTTCACTTTCCTCTGTGGACTTGCCCTGAATTCTTTCTTGTGTGAGATCCAAGAAGCCTCTCTTGGGGTCTGGATTGAGACCCCTTTCCTGTAACAGTAGGAGTCCTTGCTCTGCTTCATATAGTCATTCAAGGATCCAGGCAGATGGCGGCTCTGCCTCTTTTTATCCATGTATTTTGAGATTACTCTGTCAATATCCATTTAACATTTAGGGAAGAGAGAACATTACATGTGGGAGGTTTATATGAGCCTGATCTCAAAATGTACATATAATTTCAGTTTACATTCTGTCAGCAAAAGTAATTTATATGACATACCTAACTGGAAGGGAAATTGGAGAATAGATTCTAACTGAGTACACAAGAAGAAATGTACATAGGTTTGTGAATAGTTAGCTGTTGTTACTACATGTAGAATGGGGCTGATAACACAACCTGGCAGCTTGTTTCTAAGGATCAAAGATAATGCCGTTAAAGTGTGCAGCACTGTTCCTGGAAACTAGGAGGTCCTCAATAAGTTATAATGCCATGTGGAGATTATTTTTATTATTATAGCTGAGGAACTGTTTTGGTTTTCTTTATCTAGTGTTTGTGGGCTTGGTTGACTTTGCTTATTTATTTATGCAGGTGTCAAATACTTCTGCAAACTCCCATATCACATTTTAAGATACAGTTTTTTGTTGCTGTTGTTGTTTGACTTCAGATTGAAGAGCTAGAACCTCTCCTCTGTCTCTTGATTATCTTGGATACAACCTGCAGTGCCTGGAAATCCCATTTCAGGCTTGAAAACATCCAGCACAGCAAAGGCCAGGAGCCAGAGAGCTCTCCCAGATCACCACTGCCCTGAGTGTGGCTTTGAACAGAAACTTCAACCAGCAAGTGAGGCCTGTCTCAGTGATACGGAGATAGCAGAGCAGGAGCTTCTTTGTTACTGTTGAATTCCTGATTATGAGGCTGACTACCAAAAGAATTGCGGTAGTTTCAGAAAGTTCAGTATAGTCACTTGAGCAGGATTGCTGTGAGGATAACATAGGACACAAGTGTTGCTAGTTGGTATAAAAGAACATTTTAGAGTAGTGAATATGTCCTTATGGCTCTCTACTTATATGGAGCCTATTCTCTTGCATTCTGAAACTCTTTGGGACATCTGATTTATCTAACGAATGATAATAAAGCTATGGCTACTTGCTATGGGACTGTCCTGGGCTCTTTATCTGTATTAGAAGCTTGTGAGGTAGCTGTGATATCTCCATCTCTCAGAGGAGAAAACTAAGGTACAGGAAAGACAGTATTCATCTAAGATCACCTGTTGGGATCTGAGGTATAAATTAATTACAACACTTTCCTTTTCAGTAAATGCACTATTTGAGTAACATATGTGAAAAGAAAGTATCTTGGGACCCCAAAATTACTAAGGAAAACTCAAAGTGGAAACTGATTAAGGCAAACCTTCCTCCAATTCCATTCAAAATTATCCCCTCTGCTCACTGAGGGGATGCCGGGAGGGCAGGGGGACGGACCCCAAAGGCGCAGGCGCAGGTTCCCTACAGTTCGCGGTGCCTTCCCGCTCCCGGTGCCTTCCCGCTCCCGGAACGCCCAGGCGATTCAGTCCACTCATCGGGCGCCGCCTCAACCTTCCAAACCGGGGGAAGGGGCGGGCAGGGGCAGCGGGTGCCACACACGCCAGCCAAGACCTCCGATCCAGAACGCAGGGGCTGCTGTATCCGGGGGAAGGACATTGTTTCGACAGCCACCAGGAAAACAGTCCCAGTGCACCCGGATTCCCATTGCCACCAACTTCGTGTAAACTCCTGTCCGGAGAACACGCCAGAGACCCAGGCCTTGGGCCCCGTGGACACGCCCGGTGCCACGGATCCCGCTAAACTGGCGGGCGCACTCTGAAAATCTCGGGGCCCGCCGCACCGCACCAAGAGCACAAGGAGGTGCCAACAAAGGAAGGAGCCTACGAAACCCACCTCCAAATCAAGCAATTAATCCAAGACAAAACCCGTCACAGCGCTCCGTTGCTCCTCTCGAATGGACGGCCTGGCCACCCTGTTCTGGCCCAGCCCAAGCCCCCTCCACCCTATCCCAGCCTGCCCAAAAGGGCCCTGCCTACTGGAGCAGGGCGCTACCTCTCCAAGGCTCTATCACTCTTGCTCTCTAGCTCCCTCCCCCTCTCTCTTCTGGGTTTGCCCCTGCGCCTCGCGCTACTTCTGCCGCCTTCCCTCTGTCTCTCTGTCTCTCTCTCTTCCTCTGTCCCTCTCTCTTTCTCTGCCTCTCTGTCTGTCTCATTCCCTCTCCCCCTCCCCTGTTTCTCTCGATCGCTGTCTCTCTCCCTCCCTCGGTTTCAGTCTCTCCATCCATCTCTTCCTTGTTCTCCTTCAAACCGTTTGTGTGCATGCACGTGTGTGTGTGTGTGTGTCTGTGTGCGCGTGTGCGTGTGTGTGTTCCTGCGCGCGAGCGCCCCGGTGTGTCTGTGTGTAGGGCTGTGGATTTGCTCCTGGTTGTGGTGGGGTGTGTCTGGGTTTCTCTCAGCCCCTCTGGATAGGGATCAGGCTGCCATCTCTAGTGCCGGCCCCGGGCAAAGCAGGGCCATCCCCCAACCGCCAACCCCCCACGCCTTCTTGCCCAGTGGCCGGGTTTTGCTCGGGACAAGCTACCGTGGTGGGAGCGTTGTGAGAAAAACGCCACTCGTGTCTCGTCCGTCTGTTCCCCCTTGGCCAGCCCTGACGGCTCTGGGTGGGTGGGGCAAGAGGGGGCCTCACAGAAGCCCCTGAGAGGCAAGGAATCCAAAAGAATATCTCCGCGACAGGGCGGAGTACTGGACGGGGTGCCAGGATCATGGGCCCTGGGCCCTGACGCCTCGGAGCACTCCCTGTTCCGAGCGGACCCAATGTGGTGGAAGCTAGGGAGCTCAGGAGCTGGAGAAGGCCGCAGGCGAGCGGCTCCGGGGTACCGATGCGAGCCCGGCGGCCCCGGGCTGGCGGTGCCGGTTGAAAGCCGGCAGGCATGGCTGGGCCGGGCTCTTGGGGCAGCCAGGCTCCTCTGCCGGGGTCTACAGCCATACCACCCTGAACACGCCCGATCTCGTCTGATCTCAGAAACTAAGCATGATCGGGCCTGGTTAGTACTTGGATGGGAGACCACCTGTGAATACCGGGTGCTGTAGGCTTTTTTGCTTTCTTTCTTTTCTACCTTCCTTTCTTTCCTTCTCTCTCTCCTTTCTTTCTTTCTCTCTCTCTTTCTTTCTTTCTTCTTTCTTCCCTTCTTTCTTTTCTTTCTTTCTCTCCCTTCCTTTCTTTCTTACCATCTTTCTTTTCTTTCTCTTTCTTTCTTCCTTCTTTCCTTCTTTCTTTCTTTTCTTTCTTTCTCTCTCTTTCTTTTTCTTTCTCTCTTTCGTTCTTTCTTCCTTTTTCTTTTCTTTCTCTTTCTTTCTTTGTTCCTTCTTTCCTTCTTTCTTTTCTTTCTCTCTTTTATTCTTTTTTCTTCTTTCTTCCCTTCTTTCTTTCTTTTCTTTTTCTTTCTTCTCTCTCTTTCTTTCTTTCCTTTCCCTCCCTCCCTCCCTCCCTCCCTCCCTCCCTCCCTTCCTTCCTTCCTTCCTTCCTTCCTTCCTTCCTTCCTTCCCTCCTTCCTTCCTCCCTCCCTTCCTTCTTTCCTCTTCCAGTCAGAGTCTTGCTCTGTCACCCAGGCTGGAGTGCAGGGGCACGTTCTTGGCTAACTGTAAGCTCCGCCTCCCGGGTTCAATGCCATTCTCCTGACTCAGCCTCCCCAGCAACCGGGCCTACAGCCGCCCGCCATCACTCCTGGCTCATGCTTTTGTACTTTTAGTAGAGCCGAGGTTTCACCGTGTTAGCCAGGCTGGTCTGGATCTCATGACCTCGTGATCTACCTGCCTCAGCCTTCCAAAGTGCTGGGACTACAGGTGTGATCCACCGCGCCCGGCCTGCTGTAGGCTTTTGTGGCTTCCATCCTCCCTCCTATCACCCTATTGTCGCCATGCTTCCCAACCTCCCCTGACTCTGCTCCCCCTTTATCGCCCGCCTACACCTCCCCCACCGCAGCCAGGGAACTCTTCCTGGGGTCCGCCACCAAAGCACCACTGGGCAGCAGCATCCCACCGCTTCCACCTCACCGCCCGCCCCACCAGGAGCTCCAGCCCGGGAGGGCAGGGGGCCGGATCCCAAAGGCGCAGGCGTGTGTTCCCTGCTTTCAACGGTGCCTTCCAGCTCCCTGAATGCCCAGGCCATTCAATCCACTCATCGGACGCCACAGCAACCTTCCAAACTGGATGAAGGGGCAGGCAGGGGCAGCAGGTGCCACACACGCCAGCCAAGACCTCCGCTCCAGAGCGCAGGGGCTGCTTTATCCTGGTGAAGGATATTGCTTCGCCAGCCACCAGGAAAACAGTCCCAGTGCACCCGGATTCCCATTGCCACCAACTTCGTGTAAACTCCAGTCCCGAGGACGTGCCAGATTCCCAGGCCTGGGGCGACATGGGCACGCCTGGTGCCACGGCTCCCGTAAAACGGTCGGGCACACTCTGCAAGTCAAGGGGCACACTGCACCGCACCAAGAGCACAGGGAGGTGCCAACAAAGGAAGGAGACTACTAAACCCACCTCCAAAACAGGCAATTAATCCAAGACAACACCCGTGTCAGCGCTCCGTTGCTCTTCTCCCATGGAAGGCCTGGCCACCCTGTTCTGGCCCAGCCCAAGCCCCTTCCACCCTATCCCGGCCCGCCCAAAAGGGCCCTGCCTATCGGAGCAGGGCGCTACCACTCCAAGACTCTATCACTCTCGCTCTCTAGCTCCCTCCCCCTCTCTCTTCTGGGTTTGCCCCTGCACCTCTTGCTACTTCTGTCGCCTTCCCTCTGTCTCTCTGTCTCTCTTTCTCTGTCCCTCTCTCTTTCTCTGCCTCTCTGTCTCTTTCCCTCTCTCCCTCTCCTGTCTCTCTGGATCGCTGTCTCTCTCCGTCCCTCGATTTCAATCTCTCCATCCATCTCTTCCTTGCTCTCCTTCAAGCCATTTGTGTGTGCGTGCATGTGTGTGTGTGTGTGTGTGTTTGTCTCTTTGTGTGCCTCAGCCCCTCTCGCCGGGGATCAGGTGTTCGGCTCTAGTGCCAGCCAGGGGCAAAGCAGGGTCATCCCCCAACACCGAACACCCCACGCCCGCTTGCCCACCAGCTGGGTCTTGGTCGGGACAAGCCACCGTGGTGGGGGCGTTCTGAGAAAAGGGCCAGGCGCTGCTGGTCTGACTGTTGGCCCTTGGCCAGCCTTGACGGCTCTGGGTGGGTGGGGCAAGAGGTGGCCTCGCAGGAGCTCCTGAGCGGCCAGGGATGCGAAAGAATACCTCCGAGACAGGGCGGAGGACCGGATGGTCCCGAAGCTAAGCAGGGTCGGGCCTGGTTAGTCCCCCCATTGTCGCCATGCTTCCCAACCTCCCCTGACTCTGTTCCCACTTTATCACCCGCCTACACACCCGCCGCTGCCGGGGACTTCCTCCAGGGCTTCCGCCACGAAAGCACCACGGGGCAGCAGCATCCCACCGCTTCCGCTTCGCTGCCGCCCCGCCAGGAGACCGGCTCCAGCCTGGTAGGGCACCGGGCCGGACCCCAAAGGTGCAGGCGCGGGTTTCCTGCCGTTAGTGGTGCCTACCCACTTCCGGAACGCCCAGGCGATTCAATCCACTCATCAGGCGCTGCCAGAAACTTCCAAACCGGGGGAAGGGACGGGCAGGGGCAGCGAGTGCCACACACACCAACAAAGACCTCCGCTCCAGAACGCAGGGGCTGCTTTATCCGGAGGAAGGACATTGCTACGCCACCCACCAGGAAAACAGTCCCTGTGTACCCGGGTTCCCATTGCCACCAGTTTCGTGTAAACTTCAGTCCCGAGGATACGCCAGAGACCCAGGCCTCGGGCCCTATGGGCACACCCGGTGCCACGGCTCCCGCCAAACGGGCGGGCGCACTGTGCAAATCAAGGGGACCACTGCACCGCACCAAGAGCACAGGGAGATTCCAAAAAAGGAAGGAGTCTACGAAACCCACCTCCAAGGCAAGCAATTAATCCAAGACAAAACCCGTCTCAGCGCTCCGTTGCTCCTCTGCATGGATGGCCTGGCCACCCTGTTCTGGCCCAGCCCAAGCCCACTCCACCCTATCCAGGCCTGCTCAAAAGGAACCTGCCTACCGGAGCAGGATGCTCCCTCTCCAAGGTTCTATCGCTGTCGCTCTCTAGCTGCCTCCTCCTCTCTCTTCTGGGTTTGCCTCTGCACCTCGCGCTACGTCTGTCACCTTCCGTCTGTCTCTCTGTCTCTCTCTCTTTCTCTGCGTCTTTGTGTGTCTCTTTCCCTCTCCCCCACCCATGTCTCTGTCGATCGCTGTCTCTCTCCCTTCCTTGGTTTCAATCTCTCCATCCATCTGTTCCTTGCTCTCCTTCAAGCCATTTGTGTGGGCGTGCATATGTGTGTGTGTGTGTTTCTGTGTGCACACGCGCGTGTGTGGGTTCCTGCGCGTGAGCGCCCAGGTGTGTCTGTTTGTAGGGCTGTGGATTTGCTCCTGGTGGTGGATCCCCTCTGGCTGGGGATCATGATTCTGGCTCTAGTGCCAGCTCCGGGAAAAGCAGGGCCATCTTCCAACCCCCAACCCCCCACTCCCTCTTGCCCACCAGCCGGGTCTTGCTGGGGACAAGCCACCGTGGATGGGAGACAACCTGGGAATACCGGGTGCTGTAGGCTTTTTTGCTTTCTTGTCTTTCTTTCTTTTCTACCTTCCTTTCTTTCCTTCTCTCTCTCTCCTTTCTTTTTCTTTCTTTTCTTTCTTTCTCTCTTTCTTTCTTTCCTCCTTTCTTTCATTTCTTTCTCTCTCTTTCTTTCTTTCATTCCTTTTTTCTTTCTTCCTTTTCTTCTTCTCTTTCTTCCTTCTTTCTATCCTTTCTTTTCTTTATTTCTCTCTTTCTTTCGTTCTTTCTATTCTATTCTTTCTTTCTTTCTTCTTTCTTCCCTTCTTTCTTTTCTTTCTTTGTCTCTTTCTTCTTTCTTTCCTTCTTTCTGCCTCTTTCTTTCTTTCTTTCTTTCTTTCTTTCTTTCTTTCTTTCTTTCTTTCTTTCTTTCTTTCTTTCTTTTTCTTTCCTTCTCTCTCTCTCTTTTTTTCTCTCTCTCTGTCTCTCTCTCTCTTTCTTTTTCTTCCCGATGGAGTCTCACTCTGTCACCCAGGCTGGAGTGCAGTGGAGTGATCTCAGCTCACTGTAAGCTCCGATTTCAGGGTTCACGCTATTCTCCTGCCTCAGCCTCCCCAGCAGCTGGGACTACCGGCGCCCGCCACCAAGCCCGGCTCATGTTTTGTAGTTTTAATAGAGACTGGGTTTCTCCGTGTTAGCCAGGCTTGTCTGGATCTCCTGACCCCGTGACCCACCCATCTCGGCCTCCCAAAGTGCTGGGATTAGAGGCGTGATCCACGGTGCCCGGCCTGCTGTAGGCTTTTGTGGCTTCCCCCTCCCTCCCTTCCCCCTACTGTCGCCATGCTTCCCAAACTCCCCTGACTCTGCTCCCACTTGATCGCCCTCCTACACCCCTACCACAGCCTGGGACCTCCTCATGGGGGTCTGCCACCAAAGCACCACGGGGCAGCAGGACCCCACCCCTTCCGCCTCGCTGGCGCTCCGCCAGGAGCCCGGTTCCAGTCCAGGAGGGCAGGGGGAGGGACCCCAAATGCGCAGGCCTCGGTTCCCTGCCGTTCGCGGTGCCTTCCCGCTCCCGGAACGCCCAGGCGATTCTATTCACTCATCAGGCGCCGCCACAACCTTCCAAACGGGGAGAAGTGTCAGTCAGGGGTAGCGGGTGCCACACACGCCAGCCAAGAACTCTGCTCCAGAACGCAGGGGCTGCTTTATCCGGGGGAAGGACATTGCTTCGCCAGCCACCAGGAAAACAGTCCCTGTGCACCCGGATTCCCGTTGCCACCAACTTCCTGTAAACTCCAGTCCCAAGGTCACGCCAGAGACAATGGCCTACGGGCCCCGTGGGCAAGCCCTTTGCCACTGCTCCCGCCAAACGGACAGGCAAACCCTGCAAATCAAGGGGACCACCGCACCACGCTAAGAGCATAGGGAGGTGCTAACAAAGGAAGGAGCCTATGAAACCCACCTGCACAGCAAGCAATTAATCCAGGACAAAACCCGTCTCAGCGCTCCGTTGCTCCTCTGGCATGGACGGCCTGGCCACCCTGTTCTGGCCAAGCCCAACCCCTCTCCACCCTATCCCGGCCTGCTCAAAAGGGCCCCGCCTACCGGAGCCGGGCGCTACCTCTCCAAGCCTTTATTACTCTTGCTATCTAGCTCCCTCCCCCTCTCTCTTCTGGGTTTGCCCCTGCAACTCACGCTACTTCTGTCGCCTTCCCTCTGTCCCTCTGTCTCTCTCTCTTTCTCTGTCCCTCTCTCTTCCTCTGCCTCTCTGTCTGTCTGTTTCCCTCTCTCCCTCCCCTGTTTCTCTCGATCGCTGTCTCTCTCCCTCCCTCGGTTTCAATCTGTCCATTTATCTCTTCCTTCCTCTCCTTCAAGCCGTTTGTGTGTGCATGCATGCGTGTGTGTGTGTGTGTGTGTGTCTGTGTGTGTGTCTATGTGCGTGAGCTCGCGCATGTGTTGGTTCCCGTGCACGAGCGTCCGGGTTTGTCTGTGTGTGCGGCTGTGTATTTGCTCCTGGTGGTGGTGGGGTGTGTCTGGGTTTCTCTCAGCCCCTCTCTCCGGGGATCAGGCTTCTAGCTCTAGTGCCAGCCCGGGACAAAGCAGGGCCGTCTCCCAACCCCCAAACCCCCACGCCCTCTTCCCCAGCGGCTGGGACTCGCTACCGTGGTGGGGGCGTTGTGAGAAAAAGGCCATGCGCGGCTGGGCCGGCTGTTTGCCCTTGGCCAGCACTGACGGCTCTGGATGGGTGGGGCAAGAGGGGCCCTCGCAGGAGCTCCTGGGCAGCCACGGATCCAAAAGAATACCTGTGCGAGAGGGTGGAGGACCGGATGAGGTCCCAGGATCGTGGGCCCTGGACCCTGACGCCTCGGAGTGCCCCCTGTTCTGAGCTGACCCGACGTGGTGGAAGCTTGGGAGCTCGGGAGCCGGGGGAAGGCCGCGGGCGAGCCACTCCGGGGTCCCGATCCGAGCCCGGCGGGCCCGGGCCGGCGGTGCTGGCTGGAAGCCGGCAGGCATGGCTGGGCCGGGCTTTTGGGGCAGCCAGGCGCCTCTGTTACTCTCTACTGCCGTACCACCCTGAACGCGCCCGATATCCGAAGCTAAGCAAGGTCGGACCTGGTTAGTATTTGGACGGCAGACCGCCTGGGAATACTGGGTACTGTAGGTTTTTGGCTTTCTTTCCTGACTTTCTTTCTATTCTACCTTCGTTTCTTCCCTTCTCTCTCTCTCTTCTTTCTTTCTCTTTCTTTCTTTCCTTCTTTCTTTCTTTCTCTCATTCTTTCTTCTTTCTTTTCTTTCTTTCTTTCTTCGATTTTCTTTCTTTTCGTTCTTTCTCTCTCTTTCGGTCTTTCTTTCCATCTTTCTTTCTTTTCTTTCTTTCTTCTTTCTTTCCTTCTTTCTTTCTTTCTTTTCTTTCTCTCTTTCTTTTTTAATTCTTTCTTTTCTTTCTTTCTCTATTTCTTTCCTTCTTTTCTTTCTTTCTTTCGTTTTCTTTCTTTCTTTTCTTTCTTTCTTTCCTTCTTCCTCTCTCTCTCTTTCCTTCTTTCCTTCTTTCTCTCTCTCCTTCCCTCCCTCCCTCCCTCCCTCCCTCCCTTCCTTCCTTCCTTCCTTCCTTCCTTCCTTCCTTCCTTCCTTCCTTCCTTCCTTCCTTCCTTCCTTCCTTCCTTCCTTCTTTTCTTTTCTTTTCTTTTCTCTTTTCTTTTCTCTGTTTTTCTTCCAGAGTCTCACTCTTTCACCCAGGCTGGAGTGCAGTGGCCCCATCTTGGCTCACTGTAAGCTCCGCCTCCCGGGTTCACGCCATTCTCACGTCTCAGCCTCCGGAGCAGCTGGGAGTACAGGCGCCCGCCACCACACCCGGCTCATGCTTTGTAGTTTTAGTAGAGACGGGGTTTCACCGTCTAAGCCTGGCTGGTCTGGATCTCCTGACCTCGTGATCCATCCGCCTCGGCCTCCCAAAGTGCTGGGATTAGAGAGGCGTGATCCACCACACTCAGCCTGCTGTAGGCTTTTGTGGCTTCCCCTCTCCCTCCCTTCCCCCTACTGTCGCCATGCTTCCCAACCTCCCCTGACGCTGCTACTCCTTTATCGCCCCCCTACACTCCTGCTGCAGGTGGGGACCTCCTTCTGGGGTTCCAGCACCAAAGCACCATCGGGCAGTAGCATCCCAGCGCTTCCACCTCGCTGCCGCCCCGCCAGAAGCCCGGCTCCAGCCCGGGATTGCAGGGGGTCGGATCCCAAAGGCGTAGGCGCGGGTTCCCTGCCGTTCATGGTACCTTTCCATTCCCGGAACGCCCAGGCAATTCAATCCACTCATCGGGCACCACCGCAACCTTCCAAACCGGGGAAAGGAGCGGGCAGGGGCAGCGGGTGCCACACACGCCGGCCACGACCTCCACTCCAGATCGCAGCGGCTGCTTTATCCGGGGAAGGACATTGCTTCGCCAGCCACCAAGAAACTGTCCCTGTGCACCCAGATTCCCATTGCCACCATCTTCGTGTAAACTCCAGCCCCGAGGATACGCCAGAGACCCAGGCCTCGTGCCCCGTGGGCACGCCCCGTTCCACGGATCCCGCTAAACGGGCGGGCGCACTCTGCGAATCAAGGGGCACACCGCACCGCATCAAGAGCACAGGGAGGTGCCAAAAAAGGAAGGAGCCTAAATCAAGGGGCACACCGCACCGCACCGCACCAAGAGCACAGGGAGGTGCCAACAAAAGAAGGAGCCTAAATCAAGAGGCACACCGCACCTCACCAAGAGCACAGGGAAGTGCCGACAAAGGAAGGAGCCTACGATACCCACCTCCAAAACAAGCAATTAATCCAAGACAATCTCTGTATCAGCGCTGCGTTGCTCCTCTCGCATGGATGGCCTGGCCACCCTGTTCTGACCCAGCCCAAGGCCCCTCCAGCCTATCCCGGTCTGCTCAAAACGGCCCTGCCTACAAGAGCAGGGCACTCCGTCTCCAAGTCTCTATCACTCTGGCTCTCTAGCTCCCTCCCCCTCTCTCTTCTGGGTTTGCCCTTGCAGCTCCCACTACTTCTGCCGCCTTCCCTCTGTCTCTCTGTCTCTCTCTCTTTCTCTGTCCCACTATCTTTCTCTAAATCTCTGTCTGTCTCTTTCCCTCTCCCCTTCCCCTGTTTCTCTCCATGGATGTCTCTCTCCCTCCTTCAGTTTCAATATCTCCATCCATCTCTTCCTTACTGTCCTTCAAGCCGTTTGTGTGTGCGTGCATGCTTGCATGTGTCTGTGCGCGCGCGCGTGTGTGTTCCTGCGCGTGACAGCAAGGGTGTGTCTGTGTGTGGGGCTGTGGATTTGCTCCTGGTAGTGTTGGCGTGTGTCTGGGTTTCTCTCAGCCTCTCTCGCTGGAGATCAGGCTGCTGGCTCTAGGGCCAGACCGGGTCAAAGCAGGGCCATCCCCCAAACCCCAACCCCCAACGCCCTCTTGCCCACCAGCCGGGTCTTGGTCGGGATAAACGACCATTGTGTTGGCATTGTGAGAAAAAGTCCATGCGCTGCTCAGCCGCCTGTTCGCCCTTGGCCAGCCCTGAGGGCTCTGGCTGGGTGGGGCAAGAGGGGGCCTCGCAGGAGCTCCTCAGCCGCCATGGATCTAAAAGAATACTTCCTAGACAGGGCGGAAGACCGGACGGGGTCCGGGATCGTGGGCCCTGGGCCCTGACGCCTCGGAGCATTCCCTGTTCCGAGCGGGCCCTACGTGGTGGAAACTCGGGAGCTCGGGAGCCGGGGGAAGGCCGAGGGCGAGCTTCTCGGGGGTTTGAATATGAGCCCGGCGTCCCCGGGCTGGCGGTGCCAGCTGGGAGCCGGCAGGCATGGGAGGGCAGGGCTCTTGGGGCAGCCAAGTGCCTCTGCCGGCGGCTACAGGCATGCCACCTGAACCCGCCCGATCTCGTCTGATCTCTGAAGCTTAGCAGCGTGGGGCCTGGTTAGTACTTGGATGGGAGACCGCCTGGGAATGCCGAGTGCTGTAGGCTTTTTTGTTTTCTTTTTTGTCTGTCTTTCTTTTCTACCTGCCTTTCATTCCCCTCTTCTCTGTTTCTTTCTTTCTTTTCTTTCTTTCACTTTCTTTCTTTCCTTCTTTCTTTCTTCTCTTTCCTTCTTTCTTTTCTTTCTCTCTCTTTCCTTCTTTTTTTTTTTCTCTTTCTTTCTTCTTTATTTTCTTTCAGTCTTTCTTTCTCTCTGTCCTTCTTTCTTTCTCTTTCTTTCCTTCTTTTCTTTTTTCTTTGTTTTCTTTCTTTCTTTTCCTTCTTTCTCTCATTCTTTCTTCTTTCTTTCCTTCTCACTTTCTTCTCTCTCTTCCTCCCTCCCTCCCTGCCTTTCTTTCTTTTTCTTTTCTTTCTTTCTTTCTTTCTTTCTTTCTTTCTTTCTTTCTTTCTTTCTTTCTCTCTCTCTTTCTTTCTCTCTCTCTTTCTTTCTTTCTCTCTCTCTCTTTCTTTCTTTCTCTCTCTCTCTTTCTCTTTCTTTCTTCTTTCTTTTCTTTTCTTTCTTTTCTCTTCCAGACGGAGTTTCGCTCTGTCACCCAGACTGGAGTGCAGTGGCGCGATCTCGTCTCACTGCAAGCTCCTTCGCCCGGGTTCACGCCATTCTCTCCCGAGCAGCTGGGACTACAGGCGCGGCCACCACGCCCGGCTCGTTTTGTAGTTTTAGTAGAGACGCGGTTTCACCGTGTTAGCCAGGCTGGTCTGGATCTCCTGACTACGTGATCCACACGCCTTGGCCACACAAAGTGCTGGATTACAGGAGTGATCCACTGCACCCGGCCTGATGTAGGCTTTTGTGGATTCCCCTCTCCCTCCCTTCCTCCTACTGTCGCCATGCTTCCCGACCTCCCCTGACTCTGCTCCCACTTTATCGCGCCCCTACACCCCCGTCGCAGTCGGGGATCTCCTTCTATGGGTGCGCCACCAAAGCACCACCGGGCAGCAGCATTCCACCGCTTCTGCCTAGCCGCCGCCCGGCCAGGAGCTCGGATCCAGCCTGGAAGGGCAGGGGGCCAGACCCCAAAGGCGCAGGCCCAGTTGTTGGCATTGTGAGGAAAAGGCCACGCACTGCTGGGCCGCCTGTTCGCCCTTGGCCAGCCTTGATGACTCTGGCTGGGTGCGGCAAGAGGGGGCCTTGCAGGAGCTCCTGAGCCACCAGAGATCCAAAAGAATACCTCCGCGACAGGGCGGAGGACAGGACGTGTTCCTAGGATGGTGGGCCCTGGGCCCTGATGCCTCGGAGCACTCCCTGTTCCCAGCGGGCCTGACGTGGTGGAAGCTCGGCAGCTCAGGAGCCGGAGGAAGGCCGCGGACGAGCGGCTCGGGGGTCCCAATACGAGCCGGGAGGCCCCGGGTGGGCGATGCCGGCTGGAAGCCGAGGGGCATGGCTGGGCTGGGCTCTTGTGGCGGCCAGGCACCTCTGCCGGCGTCTATGGCAATACCACCCTGAACGTGCCCCATCTCGTCTGATTTCGGAAGGTAAGCAGGGTAGCACCTAGTTAGTCTTTGGATGGGAGACCACTTGGGAATATCGGGTGCTGTAGTCATTATTGCTTTCTTTCTTGTCTTTCTTTCTTTTCTACCTTCATTTCTTTCCTTCTCTCTTTCTCTCTTCTTTCTTTATTTCTTTTCTTTCTCTCTCTCTCTTTCTTTCTTCTTTCTTTCCTTCTTTCTTTTCCCTTTCTTTCTTTCTTTCTTTCTTTCTTTCTTTCTTTCTTTCTTTCTTTCTTTCTTTCTTTCTTTCTTTCTTTCTCCCTTTCTTCCCTTTCTTTCCTTTCTTTCCTTTCTTTCCTCCTTTCTTTTTCTTCCAAATGGAATCTCGCTCTGTCACCCATGCTGGAGTGCAGTGCCGCAATCTCGGCTCACTGCAAGCTCCGCTTCCCAGGTTCACGCCATTCTCCTGCCTCAGCCTCCCGAGCACCTGGGACTAAAGGCGACCACCACCACGCCCGGCTGATGTTTTGTAGTTTTAGTAGAGACGGGGTTTCACCGTGTTACCCAGGCTGGTCTGGATCTCCTGACCTCGTGATCCACCCTCCTCGGCCTCCCAAAGTGCTAGGATTACAGGCGTGATCCACCGCATGCTGTAGGCTTTTGTGACTTCCCCCTTCCCTCCCTTCCCCCTACTGTCGCCATGCTTCCCAACCTCCTCTGACTCTGTTCCCCCTTTATCGCCTGCCTACACCCCCACTGCAGCCGGTGACCTCCTCCTGGGGGTCCGCCACCAAAGCACCACCAGGCGGCAGCATCCCACCGCTTCCACCTCGCCGCCTCCACTCCAGGAGCCCGGGTCCAGCCTGGGAGGGCAGTGGCCCGGACCCCAAAGGCGCAGGCACGGGTTCCCTGCTGTTCGCGGTGCCTTCCCGCTTCCGGAACGCGCAGGCGATTCAATCCACTCATCAGACCCCGCTACATCCTTCCAATACGGTTAAAGGGGCCGACAGGGGCAGCGGGTGAGACACATGCCAGCCAAGACCTCCGCTACAGAACGCAAGTGCTACTTTATCTGGGGGAAGGACATTGCTTCGGCAGCTACCAGGAAAAGAGTCCCTGTGCACCTGGATTCCCATTGCCACCAACTTCGTGTAAACTCTAGTCCCGAGGAACAAGCCGGAGACCCAGGCCTCGGGCCCCATGGGCACACCTAGTGCCACGGCTCCCCCCAAACGGGCGGGCGCACTCTGGAAATCTAAGGGTCCACCGCACCGCACCAAGAGCACCAAGAGCACAGGCAGCTGCCAGCCGAGGAAGGAGCCCACGAAAACCACCTCCAATGGAAGCAATTAATCTAAGACAAAACCCGACTCACCCGGGATGACGCTGCCGGCTCTATTGCCAGCCCAAGGCAAAGCAGGACCATCCCCCAATCCCCAATCGCCACGCCCTCTTGGCCACAGACCGGCTCCTGGTTGGGACAAGCGACCATTCTTTGGGCGTTGTGAGACAAAGGCCACACGCGCCTGGGCCGTCTGTTCGACCTTGGCCAGCCCTGACGTCTCTGGGTTTGTGGGGTAAGCAGGGGCCTCGCAGGAGCTCCTGAGTGACCAGGGATCCAAAAGAATACCTCCGGGACAGGGCGGAGTACCGGTCCTACGATCGTGGGCCCTGGACCCTGAGGCCTCCAAGCACTGAATGTTCCGATCGGGCCCAACGTGGTGGAAGCTTGGCAGCCCGGGAGCCGGGGGAAGGCCGAGAGTCAGTGTCACGGGGGTCCTGATCTGAGCCCGGCGGCCCCGGGCCGGCGGGCATGGCTGGGCCAGGCTCCTGGGGCACCCAGCTGCTTCTGCCCACATCCTCAGCCATACCACCCTGAATGCCCCCATCTCGTCTGATCTCGGAAGCTAAGCAGGGTCGGGCCTGGTTATTACTTGGATAGGAGACCGCCTGGGAATACCAGGCGGTTTAGGCTTTTTTGCTTTCTTTCTTGTCTTTCTTTCTTTTCTACCTTCCTTTCTTCCCTTCTGTCTCTCTCTCTTCTTTCTTTTCTTTCTCTCTCTTTTTCTTTCTTCTTTCTTTCTTTTCTTTCTCTCTTCCTTCCTTCCTTCCTTCTTTCTTTTCTTTCTTTCTTTCTTTGTTTCTTTCTCTTTCTTTCTTCTTTCCTCTCCTCTTTCTTTCTTTCCCTCTTTCTTTCTTTCTCTTTTTCTTTCTTTCTTCTTTCTTTCCGTCTTTCTTTTCTTTCTTTCTCTCTCTCCTTTCTTTCCTTCCCTCCCTTCCTTCCTTCCTTCCTTCCTTCCTTCCTTCCTTCCTTCCTTCCTTCCTTCCTTCCTTCCTTCCTGTCTTCCTGTCTTTCCTTCTTTATCTTCCAGACGGAGTCTCGCTCTGTCACCCAGGATGGAGTGCAGTGGCGCTATCTCGGCTCACTAAAAGCTCGGCCTCCCGCGATCACGCCATTCTCCTGCCTCAGCCTGGGACTACAGGTGCCCTTCACCACGCCCGGCTCATGTTTTGCAGTTTTATTAGAGACGCGGTTTCACTGTATGAGCGAGGCTGACCTAGATCTCCTGAAGTCCTGATCCACCCGCCTAGGCATCCCAAAGTCCTGGCATTACAGGCTTGATCCACCACACTTACCACACTTGGCCTACCGTAGGAGCATACCACTGCTCACGCCGCCAGGGCCCCTTCTCCAGCCCCGGAGTGCAGGGGGCCTGACCCCAAAGGCGCAGTCGCGGGTTCCCTGCAGTTCGTGGTGCCTTCCTGCTCCCGGAAGGCCGAGGCAATTCATTACACTCATCCGGCACCCCCGCAATCTTCCAAACCAGGGGAAGGGGTGGCCAGGGTCAGCGGGTGCCACACACACCAGCCAAGACCTCCACTCCAGAATTCAGTGCCTGTTTTATCAGGGGGAAGGACATTGCTATGCCAGCCACCAGGAAAATAGTCCCTGTGCACCCGGATTCCCATTCCCACCAAACTCGTGTAAACTAAAGTCCCGAGGACAGGCCAGAGACCCAGGCCTTAGGCCCCGTGGGCACACCCGGTGTCATGGCTCCCGCCAAAGGGGCGGGGGCGCTCTGCAAATCCAAGGGCCCTCTGCACCGCACCAAGAGCCCAGGGAGGTGCCAACAAAAGAAGGAGCCTATGAAACCCACCTCCAAAACAAGCAATTAATCCAAGACAAAATCGGTCTCAGCGCTCCATTACTCCTCTCACATGGACGGCCTGGCCACCCTGTTCTGGCCCAGCCCAATCCCCCTCCACCCTATCCTGGCCTGCTCAAAAGGGCCCTGGCCTACGGAGCATGGCACGCCCTCTCCAAGGCTCTATCACTCTCGCTCTCTAGCTTCTTCCCCCTCTCTCTTCTGTGTTTGCCCCTGCACCTCGCGCTCCTGTCGCCTTCCCTCTGTCTCTCTGTCTCTCTCTCTTTCCCTGTCCCTCTTTCTTTCTTTGCCTCTCTGTCTCTTTCCCTCTCCCCCTCCCCTGTCTCTCTCGATCGCTGTCTCTCTCCCTCCCCCAGTTTCAATCTCTCCATCCATGTCTTCCTTGCTCTCCCTCAAGACGTTTGTGTGTGCGTGCGTGTGTGTGTGTGAGTGAGTGCACGGGCGCGTGTGAGTTTCCACACGCGAGCACCCGGGTGTGTCTGTGTGTGGGGCTGTGGATTTCCTCCTGGTTGTGACAGGGTGTGTCTGGGTTTCTCTCAGCCCCTCTCACCGGGGATCCGGCTGCTGGTTATAGTGCCAGGACGGAGCAAAGCAGGGCCATACCCCAACCCCCAACTCCCCACACCATCTTGCCCAACAGCCAGGTCTTGTTGGGGAAGAGCGACCGTGGTGGTGGCCTTATGAGAAAAAGTCCACGTGCCTCTGGGCCAGCTGTTCGCCCTTGGCCAGCCCTGACGGCTCTGGCTCGGTGAGGCAAGAGGGGGCCAGGCAGGAGCTCCTGAGTGACCACGAATCCAAAAGAATACCTAAGCGACAGGGTGGAGGACTGGACGGAGTCTCAGGATCATGGTCCCTGGGCCCTGACGCCTCGGAGCACTCCCTGTTCTGAGCGGGCCCGATGTGGTGGAATGTCCGGAGCTCCGGAGCCGGGGGAAGGCCACGGGTGAGCGGCTTGGGGGTCCTGATCCGAACCCGGCAGCCCCAGGCTGGCAGTGCCGGCTGGAAGCCGGCGAGCGTGGCTGGGCCGGGCTCTTGGGGCAACCAGGAGCCTCTGCTGGTATCTACAGCCATACCACCCTGAATGCGCCTGATCTCGTCTGATCTCGGAAGCTTAGCAGGGTCTGGCCGTTTAGTACTTGGATGGGAGACCGCCTGGGAACACCGGGCGCTGAAGGCTTTTTTGCTTTCTTTCATGTCTTTCTTTCTTTTCTACCTTTCTTTCTTCCCTTCTCTCTCTCTTCTTTCTTCTTTCTTTTTTCTTTCTTTTCTTCTTTCTTTTTCTTTCTTTCTCTCTCTCTTTCCCTCTTTTCTTTCTGTCTTTCTTTCTTCTCTCTTTCCTTCTTTTCTTTCTTTCTTTCTTTCTCCCTTCCTTTCTTTCGTTCTTTCTTTCCTTCTTTCTATATTTCTTGCTCTTTCTTTCTTCCTTCCCTTCTTTCTTTCTTTTTTCCTTCCTTCTTTCTTTCTCTTTCTTTCTTCCTTCCTTTCTTCTTTCTTTCCTTCTTTCTTTATCTCCTTTTCTTTCTTTCTCTGTCCCTCCCTCCCTCTTCTTTCTTTCTTTCTTTCTTTCTTTCTTTCTTTCTTTCTTTCTTTCTTTCCTTCCTTCCTTCCTTCCTTCCTTCCTTCCTTCCTTCCTTCCTTCCTTCCTTCCTTCTTTCTCTCTCTCTATGGGTCTTGCTCTCTAGCTCCCTGCCCCTCTCTCTTCTGGGTTTGCCCCTGCAACTCACACTACTTCTCTCACCTTCCCTCTGTCTCTCTGTCTCTGTCTCTTTCTCAGTCCCTCTCTCTTTCTTTGCCTCTCTGTCTCTTTCCCTCTCCCCCTCCCCTTTCTCTCTCGATTGCTGTCTCTCTCCCTCCCTCGGTTTCAATCTCCCCATCCATCTCTTCCTTGCTATCCTTCAAGCCACTTATGTGGGTGTGCATGTGTGTGTGTGTGTGTGTGTGTCTGTGTGCGTGCGTGCTCGCGTGTGTGGGTTCCCGCATGCGAGCACCCGGGTGTGTCTGTTTGTGGGGTTGTGGATTTGCCCCTGGTGGATATGGGGTGTGTCTGGGTTTCTCTCAGCCCCTCTCACCGGGGACCACACTGCCGCTCTAGGGCCAGCCGGGGGAAAAGCAGGAACATCCCCAAAGCCACAACCCCCAAGGCTGTATTGCCCACCGGCTGGGTCTTGGTTGGAACAAGTGACCCTGCTGGGGGTGTTGTGAGAAAAGGCCTGGGCGGCTGGGCTGGCTGTTTGAACTTGGCCAGCCCTGACAGCTCTGGGTGGGTGGGGCCAGAGGGGGCCTCGCAGGAGCTCCTGAGTGGCCAGGGATCCAAAGGAATACTTCCGTGACAGGGTGGAGGACCTGACGGGGTCCCAGGATCATGGACCCTGGGCCCTAATGCCTGGGAGCACTCCCTGTTCTGAGTGGGCCTACGTGGTGGAAGCTCGGGAGCTCGGGAGCTGGAGAAGGCCGCGGGCGAGTCTCAGGGATCCTGATCCGAGCCTGGTGGCCCTGAGCTGGCGGTGCTGGCTGGAAGCCGGCGGGCATGGCGGCGTTGCACTCTTGGGGCAGCTAGGCATCCTCTGCTGGTGTCTACTGCCATACCACCCTGAATACGCCTGATTTCCAAAGCTAAGCAGGATCTGGACCTGGTTAGTACTTGGATGGGAGACTGCCTGGGAATACCAGGTGCTGTAGACTTTTTTGCTTTCTTTCTTGTCTTTCCTTCTTATATAACTTCCTTTCTTCCCATCTCTTTCTCACTCTTCTTTCTTCTTTCTTTCTTTCTTTCTTTCTTTCTTTCTTTCTTTCTTTCTTTCTTTCTTTCTTTCTTTCTTTCTTTTTTCTTTCTTTCCTTCCTTCCTTCCTTCCTTCCTTCCTTCCTTCCTTCCTTCCTTCCTTCTTTCTTTCTTTCCTTCCTTCTTTCTTTTCTTTTTCTTTCTTTCTTTCTTCCCTTCTTTCTTTCTTTCCTTCCTTCCTTCTTTCTTTCTTTCTTTTTTCTATCTTCCTTTCGTTCTTTCTTTCTTCTATCTTTCCTTCTTTCTTTCTCCCTCCTTCCTTCCTTCCTTCCTTCCTTCCTTCCTTCCTTCCTTCCTTCCTTCCTTCCTTCCTTCCTTCCTTCCTTCCTTCCCTCCTTTTTCTTCCAGACGGAGTCTCACTTTGTCACCCAGGCTGGAGGGCAGTGGCTGATCTCAGCTCACTAAAAGCACGGCCTCCCAGGTTCTTGCCATTCTCCTGCCTCAGCCTCCTGAGCAGCTGGGACTACAGGCACTTGCCACCACGCCCGGCTCATGTTTTGTAGTTTTACTAGAGACGGGGTTTCATCATATTAGCCAGGCTGGTTTAGATCTCCTGAACAGGTGATCCACCCACCTCGGCATCCCAAAGTCCTGGGATTACAGGCGTGATCCACCGCGCCCGGCCTGCTGATGGCTTTTGTGGCTTCCCCCATCCCTCCCTTCCCCCTACTTTCGTCATGCTTCCCAACCTCCCCTGACTCTGCTCCCCCTTTATCGCCCACATACACCCCCGCCGCACCTGGGGATCTCCTGCTGCGGGTCCACCAACAAAGCACCATGGGGCAACAGCATCCCACCTCTTCTGCCTAGCCGCCGCCCAGGCAGGAGCCCGCCTCCAGCCCGAGAGGGGAGGGGGCTGGGACCCAAAGGCGCAGGCGCGGGTTCCCTGCCGTTTGCAGTGCCTTCCCGTTCCCGGAACGCCCAGGCGATTCAATCCACTCATTGGGCGCTGCCGCAACCTTCCAAACCGGGTGAAGGGGCGGGCAGGGGCAGCAAGTGCAACACACGCCAGCCAAGACCTCCGCACCAGAACACAGGACCTGCTTTATCTGGGGGAAGGACATTGCTTCACCAGCCACCAGGAAAACAGTCCCTGTGCACCTGGATTCCCATTGCCACCAAGTTCTTGTAAACTCCAGTCCAGACGACTCGCCAGAGAACCAGGCCTCGGGCCCTGTGGGCACGCCTGATGACTCGGCTCCCGCCAAACGGGCTGGCACACTCTGCAAATCAAGGGGCCCACCGCACCGCACCAAGAGCACAGGGAGGCGCCAAGAAAGGAACGAGCCTATGGAATCCACATCCAAAGCAAGCAATTAATCCAAGACAAAACAGGTCTCAGCGCTCCACGTTGCTCCTCTTGCATGGACGGCCTGGCCACCCTGTTCTGGCACAGCCCAAGTCCCCTCCACCCTATGCCGGCCTGATCAAAAGGGCCCTGCCTACTGGAGCAGGGCGGTGTCTCTCCAAGGCTCTATAGCTCTCACTCTCTAGCTTCCTCCCCCTCTCTCTTCTGGGTTTGCTCCTGCTTCTCTCCATATTTCTGTCGCCTTCCCTCGGTCTCTCTGTCTCTCTCTTTCTCTGTCCCTCTCTCTTTCTCTGCCTCTCTGTCTGTCTCTTTCCCTCTCCGCCTCCCCCCTCCCCCGTCTCTCTTGATTGCTGTCTCTCTCCCTCGCTTGGTTTCAATCTCTCCATCCATCTCTTCCTTACTCTCCTTTAAGCCGTTTGTGTGTGTGTGCATCTGTGTGTGTGTGTCTGTGTGTGTCTGTGTGTGCGTGCACGCACGTGTGTGGGTTCCCTCACACGAGCGCTCAGATGTGTCTCTGTGTGGGGCTGTGGATTTGCTCCTGGTGGTGGTAGGGTGTGTCTGGATTTCTCTCACTCTCACCGGGGATCAGGTTGCCAGCTCAAGTGCCAGCTCAGGGCAAAACAGGGCCAGCCCCATCCCCAACTCCCCACCCCTCTTGCCCACCAGCCGGTCCTTGGTTGGGACAAGTGATCGCGGTGGAGGCGTTGTGACAAAAAGGCTACGTGCGGCTGGGCCGGCTGTTTGCCCTTGGCCAGCCATGACGGCTCTGTGTGCATGAGGTAATAGGAGGCCTCACAGAAGCTCCTGAGCGGCCAGGTACCAAAAGAATACCTCCCCGACAGGATGGAGCACCAGACGGGGTCCCAGGATCGTGGGGCCTGGGTCTTGACGCCTGGGAACACTCCCTGTTCAGAGCGGGTGTGATATGGTGGAAGCTTGGGGGCTTGGGAGTCAGGGGGAAGGCTGCGGGCCAGAAGCTCGGGGGTCCCGATCCCAGCCCGACGGCCCCGGGCCTATGGTGCTGGCTGGAGTCCAGCAGGCATGGCTGGGCCAAGCTCTTGGGGCAGACAGGTGCCTCTGCCGGCATCTACCACCATACCACCCTGAACGCACCTGATCTCGGAAGGTAAGCAGGGTGGGGCCTGGTTAGTACTTGAATGGGAGACCCTCTGGGAATACCAGGTGCTGTAGGCTTTTCTGATTTCTTTCTTTTCTACCTTCCTTTCTTCCTTTCTCTGTGTCTTCTTCCTTCCTTCCTTCCTTCCTTCCTTCCTTCCTTCCTTCCTTCCTTCCTTTCTTTCTTTTCTTTCTTTCTTTCTTTCTTTCTTTCTTTCTTTCTTTCTTTCTTTCTTGCATTCTTTCTTTCTTTCTTCTTTCTTTCCTTCTTTCTTTCATTTCTTTCTTTCTCTCTTTCTTCCTTTCTTCCTTCTTTTCTTTCTTTCTTTCTTTCTTTCTTTCTCTCTCTTTCTTTCTTTCTCTCTCTTTCTCTCTTTCTTTCTTTCTTTCTTTCTTTCTTTCTTTCTTTCTTTCTTTCTTCCTTCCTTCCTTCCTTTCTTTTCTTTTCTTTTCTTTTCTTTTCTTTTCTTTTCTTTTCTTTTCTTTTCTTTTCTTTTCTTTTCTTTCTGAGTCTTGCTCTGTCCCCCAGGCTGGAGTGCAGTGGCGCGATCTCCGCACACTGCAAGCTCCGCCTCCCGGGTTCAGGCCATTCCTCTTCCTCAGCCTCCTGAGTAGCTGGGACTCCAGGCACCCATCACGACCCCAGGCTCATGTTTTGTAGTATTAGAAGAGACGAGGTTTCACTGTGTAAACCAGGCTGGTCTGGATCTCCTGACTTCGTGATCGAAACGCCTCGGTCTCCCAAAGTGCTGGGATTACAGGCGTGATCCAGCCCGCCTGGCCTGCTGTAGGCTTTTGTGACTTCCCCCCTCCGTCCCTTCCCCCTGCTGTCGCCATGCTTCCCAACCTCCCCTGACTCTGCTCCCCCTTTATCGCCCAACACCCCCGCCGCAGCCGGGGACCTCCTCCTTGGCGTCTGCCACCAATGCACCACCGGGCAGCAGAATCCCACTGCTTCCTCCCCGCCGCCACCCCACCAAGAGCCCGGCTCCAGTCCAGGAGGGCAGGGGGCCGGACCCCAAAGGCCCAGGCGCGGGTTCCCTGCCATTCGCGGTGCCTTCCCGCTCCAGGAACGCTCAGGAGATTCAATCCACTCATCGGGCGCCGCCACAACGGGGGAAGGGGTGGGCAGGGGCAGCGGGTGCCACACACACCAGCCAAGACCTCCACTCAATAACGCAGGTGCTGTTTTATCCGGGGGAAGGGCATTGCTACACCAGCCACCAGGAAAGCAGTCCCTGTGCACCCGGATTCCCAATTGCCACCAACTTCGTGTAAACTCCAGTCCTGAGGACACGCCAGAGAACCAGGCCTCGGGCCCCATGGGCACACCCGTTGCCATGAATCCCTCCAAACGGGTAGGCGCAGTCTACAAATCAAGGGGACCACCACACCGCACCAAGAGAACAGGGGGATGCCTAGGAAACCCACCTCCAAAGCAAGCAATTAATCCAAGACAAATCCCGTCTGAGCACACCGTTGCTCCTCTCGGCACCGAACGGCTTGCCAACCTGTTCTGGCCCAGCCCAAGCCCCCTCCACCCTATCCTGACCTGCTCAAAAAGGCCCTGCTTACCAGAGCAGGGCGCTCCCACTCCAAGGCTCTATTGCTCTCTCTCTCTAGCTCCCTCCTACTCTCTCTTCTGGGTTTGCCCCTGCCCCTCGTGCTGCTTCTGTCGCCTTCCCTCTGTTTCTCTGTCTCTCTCTCTTTGTCTGTCCCTCTCTCTTTCTCTGCCTCTCTGTCTGTCTCTTTCCCTCTCCCCCTCCCCTGTTTCTCTCAATCGCTGTCTCTCTCCCTCCCTCGGTTTCAATCTCTCCATCCATCTCTTCCTTGCTCTCTGTCAAGCCGGTTGTGTGTTTGTGCATATGTGTGTGTGTATGTGTGTGTCTATGTGTGTCTATGTGTGTGTGCGTGCGCGCGTGTGGGATCCTGAGCGAGATCGCCCAGGTGTGTCTGTGTGTGGGGCTGTGGATTTGCTCCTGGTGGTGGTGGGGTGTGTCTGGGTTTCTCTCAGCCCGTCCCGCCGGGGATCAGGTTGCTGGCTCTAGTGACAGCCAGGGGCAAAGCAGGGTCATCCCTCAACCCCGAACCCCCCTCGCCCTCTTGCCCACCAGCCGGGTCTTGGTCGGAACAAGCGACCGTGGTGGGGGCGTTGTGAGAAAGAGGCCACAAGCCCCTGGGCCTACAGGGTGGAAGAGGGGACGGGGTCCTAGGATCTTGGACCCTGGGCCCTGACGCCTCAGAGGTCCCGATCCGAGCCCAGCGTCCCCGGGCTGGCGGAGTCGGCCGCAAGCCGGGGGGCATGGCTGGGCCCGGCTCTTGGGGCAGCCAGGCGCCTCTGCTGGTGACTATGGACATACCATCCTGTACAGGCCCGATATTATCTGTTCTCGGAAGCTAAGCAGGGTCGGTTCTGGTTGCTTACTTGGATGGGAGACAGCCTGGGAATACTGGGCGCTGTAGGCTTTTTTGCTTTCTTTCTTGTCTTTCTTTTATACTACCTTCCTTTCTTCCGTTCTCTCTCTCTTCTTTCTTTCTTTCTTTCCTTCGATCTTTCTTTTTTTTCTCTATATCTTTCTTTCTTTCTTCTTTCTTTCCCTCTTTCTTTTCTTTCTTTCCTTCCTTCCTTCCTTCCTTCCTTCCTTCCTTCCTTCCTTCCTTCCTTTCCTTCCTTCCTTCCTTCCTTCCTTCCTTCCTTCCTTCCTTCCTTCCTTCCTTCCTTCCTTCCTTCCTTCCTTCCTTTCCTTCCTTCCTTCCTTCTTTCTTTCTTTCCTTCTTTTTTTTTTTTTTTTTCTTCCAGACGGAGTCTCGCTCTGTTACCCAGGCTGGAGAGCAGTTGCGCAATCTCGGCTCACTGCAAGCTCTGCCTCTCGGGTTCACGCCATTCTCCTGCCCCAGAAAGGGGTTTCCACTGTGTAACCCAGGCTGGTCTGGATCCCCTGACCTCCTGATCCATACACCTCGGCCTCCCAAAGTGCTGGGATTACAGGCGTGATCCACTGCGCCGGACCTGCTGTAGGCTTTTGTTTCTTCCCCCCTCCCTCCCTTCCCCCTACTGTCGCCATGCTTCCCAACCTCCCCTGACTGCTCTCCCACGTCATCGCCCACCTACACCGCAGCCGCAGCCGGGGACCTCCTCCTGGGGGTCCGCCACCAAAGCACCACCGGGCAGAAGTATCCCACCGCTTCCGCCTAGCCGCCGCCCAGCCAGGAGCCCATCTCCAGTCCGGGAGGGCAGGGGGCCGGACCCCAATGGCTCAGGCGCCGGTTTCCTGCCGTTCACGGTGCCTATCCCCTTCCAGAATGCACAGGCGATTCAATCCACTTATCGGGCGCCACCGCAATCTTCCAAACCAGGGGAAGGGGCAGACAGGGTCAACGGGTGCCACACATGCCGGTGAAGACCTCCGCTCCACAACACAGGTCCTGCTTTATCCGGGGGGAAGGACATTGCTATGCCAGCCACCAGGAAAACAGTCCCTGTGCACCCAGATTGCCATTGCCACCAACCTCGTGTAAACTAAAGTCCTGAGGACATGCCAGAGACCCATGCCTCTGGTCCCGTGGGTATGCCCGGTGCCACGGCTCCTGCCAAATGGGCGGGGGCACTCTGGAAATCAAGGGGCCCACCGCACCACGCCAAGAGCACAGGGAGGTGCCAACAAAGGAAGGAGCCTAGGAAACCCACCTCCAAAGCAAGTAATTAATCCAAGACAAAATCGGTCTCAGCGCTCCGTTACTCCTCTCGAATAGACGGCCCGGCCACCCTGTTCTGGCCCAGCTCAATTCCCCCCCACCCTATCCCGGCCTGCTCAAAAGGGCCCTGCCTACTGGAGCAGGGCGCACCCTCTCCAAGACTCTATCACTCTCGCTCTCTAGCTCCCTCCCCATCTCTCTTCTGGGTTTGCCCCCGCACCTCGCACTACTTCTGTCACCTTCCCTCTGTCTCTCTGTCTCTCTCTCTTTCTCTGTCCCTCCCTCATTCTCTGCCTCTGTCTGTCTCTTTCCCTCTCCCTATCCCCTGTCTGTCTCAATGGCTGTCTCTCTTCCTCCCTCAGTTTCAATCTCTCCATCCATCTCTTCCTTGCTCTCCTTCAAGCTGTTTGTGTGGGTGTGCATGTGTGTGTGTGTGTGTGTGTGTGCGCGCGCGTATGCGTGCGTGCATATGTGGGTTCCCGCACGCAAGAGCCCAGGTATGTCTGTGTGGGGCTGTGGATTTGCTTCTGGTGGTGTTGGGGTGTGTCTGGGTTTCTCTCAGCTCCTCTCACAGGGGATCAGGCTGCCGTCTCTAGTGCCAGCTCCAGGCAAAGCAGGGTCATCCCTCAACCCCAAATACCCGTCGCCTTCTTGCCCACCGGCCAGGTCTTGGTCGGAACAAGCGACCGTGGTTGGGGCGTTGTGAGAAAGAGGCCACGCGCGGCTGGGCCGGCTGTTCGAACTTGGCCAGTCCTGACGGCTCTGGGTGTCTGCGGCAAGAGGGGGCCTCGAAGGAGTTCCTGAGCTACCAGGGATCCAAAGGAATACCTCCGCGACAGGCCCTGATACCTCGGAACACTCCCTGTTCCCATCGGGCCGGACGTGGTGGAAGCCTGGCAGCTCGGGAGCTGGGGGAAGGCCGCGGGGGAGATGCTAGTGGGTCCTGATCCACGCCCGGCTGCCCCGGACTGGCGGGGATGGCTGGAAGCCGGCGGGCATGGCTGCGCCCGGCTCTTGGGGAAGCCAGACCCCTCTGTAGGTGTCTACAGCCATACTACTCTGAATGCGCCCGGTCTTGCCTGATCTCGGAAGCTAAGCAGGGTTGGGCCTGGTTAGTACTTGAATGGGAGACTGCATGGAAATACCGGGTGCTGTAGGTGTTTTTGCTTTCTTTCTTTTCTACCTTCCTTTCTTCCCTTCTCTCTCTTCTTTCTTTTTTCTTTCTTTCCTTCCTTCTTTCTTTCTTCTTTCCTTCTTTCTTTTCTGCCTTTATTCTCTCTCTTTCTTTTCTTTCTTTTTCTTTTCTTTCTTCTTTTCTTTCTTTCTTTTCCTTCCTTCCTTCCTTCCTTCCTTCCTTCCTTCCTTCCTTCCTTCCTTCCTTCCTTCCTTCCTTCCCTCCTTCCTTCCTTCCTTCCTTCTCTTCCAAATTCAGTCTCAGTCTGTCACCCAGGCTGTCTGGCAGTGGCGCGATCTCGGTTCACTGCAAGCTCTGCCTCCTTGGTTCACCCCATTCTCCTGCCTCAGCCTCCAGAGCAGCTGGGACTACAGGCGCCTGCCCCCACACCGGGCTCATGTTTTGTAGTTTTAGTAGAGACGGGATTTCACCGTGTTAGCCAGGCTGGTCTGGATCTCCTGCCATCCTGATCCACCCGCCTCGGGCCCCCACAGTGCTGGGTTTACAGGCATGATCCACTGCGCCCGGCCTGTTGTAGGCATTTGTGGCTTGACTCTTCCCTCAATTGCCCCTACTGTCGCCATGCTTCCCAACCTCCCCTGACTCTGCTATCCCTTTATTGTCCGCCTACACCACCGCAACAACCGGGGACCTCCTCCTGGGAGTCCGCCACCAAAGCACCAACAGACAGCAGCATCCTACTGCTTCCGCCTCATCCACGCCCTGCCAGGAGCCCGGCTCCAGCCTGGGAGGGCAGGGGGCCGGACACCAAAGATGCAGGTGTGGGTTCCCTGCCTTTCCCGGTGTCTTCCCACTCCCAGAATGCCCATGCGATTTCATCCACACATTGGGTGCTGTGGCAACCTTTCAAATCAGGGGAAAGGGTGGGCAGGGGCAGCGGGTGCCACACATGCCAGCCAAGACCTCCGCTCCAGAATGCAGGGGCTGCTTTATCCAGGGGAAAGACATTGCATCGCCAGCCACCAGGAAAACAGTGCCTTTGCACCTGGATTCCCATTGCCACCAACTTTTTGTAAACTCCAGTCCTGAGGACACACCAGAGACCCAGTCCTCGGGACCCGTGGGCACCCCCGGTGTCACATCTCCCGCCAAATGGGCTGGCACACTCTGTAAATCAAGGGGCCCACCGCACCGCACCAAGAGCACAGGGAGGTGCCAACAAAGGAACAAGCCTATGAAATCCACATCCAAGGCAAACAATTAGTCCAAGACAAAACCCGTCTCAGTGCTCAGCAGTTCTCCTCTCACATGGAGGGCCTGACTACCCTGTTCTGGCCCAGCCCAAGCCTGCTCCACCCTATCCCCGTCTGCTCAAAAGGGCCTTGCCAACCAGATCAGGGCGGTGTCTCTCCAAGACTCTATCGCTCTCGCTCTCTAGCTCCCTCCCCCTCTAGTTCCCTCTCCTTCTCTCTTCTGGGTTTGCCCCTGCACCTCGTGCTACTTCTGTCGCCTTCCCTCAGTTTCTCTGCCTCTCTCTCTTTCTCTGTCTCTCTGTCTGTCTCTCTCCCTCTCCACCCTCCTCTCTCTCCATCGCTGTCTCTCTCCCTTCCTCCATTTCAATCTCTCCATCCATCTGTTCCTTGCTCTCCTTCAAACTGTTTGTGTGTGTGTGCATCTGTGTGTGTGTATGTCTGTGTGTGTGTTTCTGTGTGTGTGCGCACTCGTGTGTGTGGGTTCCCACACGGGAGCGCCCGGGTGTGTCTGTGTGTGGGTCTGTGGATTTGTTCCTGGTGGTGGTGGGGTGTGTCTTGGTTTCTCTGAGCCCCTCTCACTGGATATCAGGCTGCCGGCTCTAGTGCCAGCTCTAGGCAAAGCAGGGCCATCTCCCAACCTCCAATCCCCCACACCCTCTTGCCCGCCGGCAGGAACTTAGTCCAGACAAGCCACCGTGGTTGGGGCGTTGTGACAAAAGGGCCATGAGCAGCTCGTCTGGATGTTCGCCCTTGGCCAGCTCAGGCTACTCTGGGTGGGTGGGGCAAGGGGAGGCCTCAGAGGAACACCTGAGCAGCCAGTGATCCAAAAGAATACCTCCGTGACAGGGCGCAGGACTGGACGGTGTCCCAGGGGCTCGTGGGCCCTGGGCCCTGACACCTCGGAGCACTCAATGTTCTGAGCAGGCCCGACATGGTGGATGCTCGGCAGCTCGGGAGCGGGTAAGGCTGAGAGCCAGCTCCCCAGGGGTCCCGAGAGGAGCCCGGTGGCCCAGGGCTGGCGATGCTGGCTGGAAGCCGGTGGTCATGGCTAGGCCAGGCTCTTGGGGCACCCAGGAGCCTCTGCCCACGTCTACGGCCATACCACCCTGAACGTGCCTGATCTTGTCTGATCTCCTAAAGCTAAGCAGGGTTGGGCCTGGCTAGTATTTGGTTGGGAGACTGCATGGGAATACCGGGTGCTGTAGGCTTTTTTACTGTCTTTCTTTCTTTTCTATCTTCCTTTCTTCCCTTTTTTCTCTCTCTCTCTCTTATTTTTTGCTTTCTTTCTTTTCTTCTTTCTTTTCTTCTTTCCTTTCTTTCTTTCTTTCTTTCTTTTTCTTTCTTTCATTCTTTCCTCTTTCTTTCCTTCTTTCTTTTCTTTCTCTTTCTCTCTCTCTCTCTCTTTCTTTCTTTCTTTCTTTCTTTCTTTCTTTCTTTCTTTCTTTCTTTCTTTCTTTCCTCCTCCCTCCCTCCCTCCCTCCCTCCCTCCCTCCCTCCCTCCCTCCCTTCCTTCCTTCCTTCCTTCCTTCCTTCCTTCCTTCCTTTTTTTCCTTCTTTCTTTCTTTCTTTTTCTTCCAAACGGAGTCTCGCTCTGTCACCCAGGCTGTAGTGCAATGGCGCAATCTCATCTCACTGCAAGCTCCGCCTCCTGGTTCATGCCATTCTCCTGCCTCAGTCTACCGAGCGGCTGGGACTACACACCACCACCAGCACCCCCGGCTCATGTTTTGTAGTTTTAGTAGAGACGGGGTTACATTTGTGATCCACCCCGCTCAGCCTGCAGCAGGCTTTTGTGGCTTCCTCCCTCCTTCCCTTTCCCCTACTATCGCCATGCTTAACAACCTCCCCTGACTCTTCTCCCCCTTTATCACGCCACTACACCCCCGAGACACCCGGGGAACTCACTCTGGGGGTGCACCACCAATGTACCACCCAGCAGAAGCATTCCACAATATCTGCCTAGCCGCTGCCCCGCCAGGAGCCCGGTTTCAGCCTGGGAAGGTAGGGGGCCGGATCCCAAAAGCACCGGTCCAGGTGTTGGCATTGTGAGAAAAAGTCCATGCACCGCTGGGCCGCCTGTTTGCCCTTAGCCAGTCCTGATGGCTCTGGCTGAGTGGGACAAGAGGGGGCCTCACAGGACCTCCTGAGCCACCAGGGATCCAAAAGAATACCATGGGACAGGGTGGAGGACTGGACAGGGTCCCAGGATCATGGGCCCTGGGCTCTGATGCCTCAAAGTACTCCCTGTTCCGAGTGGGCCGTACGTGGTGGAAGCTCGGGAGCTCGGGAGCTGGGAGAAGGCCAGGGGCGAGTGGGTCAGGGTTCCGATACAAGCCCGGAGGCCCTGGGCTGGCGGTGCCTACTGCAAGCTGGCAGGCACGGCTGGGCTGGCCTCTTGCGGCAGCCAGGCACCTCTGCCAGCATCTATGGCCATACCACCTTGAACACGTGAGATCTCATCTGATCTCAGACGCTAACCAGGGTCGGGCCTGGATAGTACTTTGATGGGAGACCGACAGGGAATACCGGGTGCTGTAGGGTTTTTGCCTTCTTTCTTGTCTTTGTTTCTTTTCTGCATTCCTTTCTTTCCTTCTCTCTCTTTCTTTCTTCCCAACCTCCCCTGACTGTACTCCCCCTTTATCACCTTACTACACCTCCGCCGAAATCGGGGACCTCCTCCTGGGTGTCTGCCACCAAAGCATCACCGGGCAGCAGAATTCCACTGCTTCCGCTTCACTGCTGCCCCACCAGGAGCCCAGCTGTAGTCTGGGAGGGCAGGTGGCCGGACACCAAAGGCCCAGGCACGCGTTCCCTGCCATTCGTGGTGCCTTCCTGCTCCGGGAATGACCAGACGATTCAATCCACTCATCGGGCTCCACTGCAACCTTCCAAACTGGGGAAAGGGGCAGGTAGGGGCAGCTGGAGCCACACACACCAGCCAAGACCTCCGCTCCAGAACGCAGGGGCTGCTTTATCCGGGTTAGGGACATTGCTTCGCCAGCCACCAGGAAAACAGTCCCTCTGCACCCAGATTCCCATTGCCACCATCTTCGTGTAAACTCCAGTCCTGAGGACACTCCACAGACCCAGACCTCGGGCCCCGTGGGCACGCCTGTTACCACAGCTCCTGCCAAACGTACGGGCACACTCTGCCAATCAAGGGGCCCACCGAACAACATCAAGAGCACATGGATGTGCCAACAAAGGAAGGAGCCTATGAAACTCACCTCCAAAGCAAGCAATTAATCCAAGAGAAAACCCATCACAGCGCTCCGTTGCTCCTTTTGCGTGGACTGCCTAATCACCCTTTTCTGGCCCAGCCTAAGCCCCATCCACCCTATCCCGGCCTGATCAAAAGTGCCCTGCCTAAAGGAGCAGGGTGCTCCTTCTCCAAGGCTCTATTGCTCTCACTCTCTAGCTCCCACCCCCTCTCTCTTCTGGGTTTGCCCCTGCACCTCGTGATATTTCTGTCACCTTCCCTCTGTCTGTCTTTTTCTCTGTTCCTCTCTCTCTGCCTCTCTGTATGTATCTTTCCCTCTCCCTGTCCCCTGTCTCTCTCGATCACTGTCTCTCTCCCTCCCACGGTGTCAGTCTCTCCATCCATCTCTTTTTGATCTCCTTCAAGCCATTTGTGCGTGCATGCATGTGTGTGTGTATGTGTGTGTGTGTGTGTCTGTGTGCCTGTGCTCGCAAGTGTGTGGGTTACTGCATGCGAGTGTCTGTGTGTGGGGCTGTGAATTTGCTCCTGGTGTTGGTGGGCTGTGTCTGGGTTTCTCTCAGCCCCTCTCCCCAGGGATCAGGCTTCCAGTTCTAGTGCCAGCCCAGGGCAAACAGAGCATCCCCCAACCCCCAATGCCCCATGCCCTCTTGCCCACCAGCCAGGTCTTGGTCAGAACAAACGACCGTAGTTTGGGCGTTATGAGAACAAGGCCTCGCGCAGCTGGGTCGGCTGTTCAAACTTGGCCAGTCCTGACGGCTCTGGGTGGGTGCGGCAAGAAGGGGCCTCACAGGAGTTCCTGAGCGGCTAGGGATCCAAAGAATACCTCCGCGACAGGGTGGAGGACGGTAGGGGTTCCCAGGGTCGTGGACGCTGGGCCCTGATGCCTCCGAGCACTCCCTGTTCCTAGCAGGCCCGACGTGGTGGAAAGTCAGGAACTCAGGAGCCAGGAGAAGGGCGCAGGCTGGAGGCTCGGGGGTCCTGATCCGAGCCCGGCGGCTCCAGGCTGGCAGTGTCAGCTGGAAGCCGGCAGACATGGCTGGGCCGGTCTCTTGTGGCAGCCAGGCTCCTCTACCAGCGTCTATGACCATACCAACCTGAACACACGAGATCTCATCTGATCTCGGAAGCCAAGCAGGGTCGGGCCTGTTTAGTACTTGGATGGGAGACTGCCTGGGAATACCGGGTGCTGTAGGCTTTTTGCTTTGCTTCTCATTCTTTTTTTTCTACCTTCTTTTGTTTCCTTCTCTCTCTCTCCCTTCTTTCTTTCTTTTCTTTTCTTTCTTTCTTTTTCTTTCTTTCTCTTTCTTTCCTTCTTTTCTTTCCTTTGTTCTTTATTTTCTTTCTTTCTCTCTCTCTTTCCTTCCTTCCTTTCTTTCTCTCTCTCTTTCTTTCTCTCTTTCTTTTTCTTTCTCTCTTTCTCTCTCTTTCTTTCTTTCTTTCTTTCTTTCTTTCTTTCTTTCTTTCTTTCTTTCTTTCTTTCTTTCTTTCTTTCTTTCTTTCTTTCTTTCTCTCTCTCTCTCTCTCTCTCTCTCTCTCTCTCTCTCTTCCTCTTCTTTCTTTCTTTTTCTTCCAGACAGAGTGTCACTCTGTCACCCAGTGTGGCATGCAGTGCCGTGATCTTGGCTCACTGCAAGCTTTACCTGATGCATTCATGTCATTCTCCTGCCTCAGCCTCCCAAGCAGCAGGAACTACAGGCACCCACCCCTGGGTCAGGCTCATGTTTTGCTGTTTTAGTAGAGACGGGGTTTCACCATGTTAACCAGGCTGGTCTAGATCTCCTGACCTCATAATCCACCCTCCTCCAAATCCCAATGTACTGTGGTTACAGGTGTGATCCACCGTGCATGGCCTGCTATAGTCTTCTGTGGCTTCACCCCTCCCTTCCTTGACCCTACTATCGCCATGCTTTCCAACCTCCCCTTACTCTGCTCTCACTTCATTGCCTGCCTACTGCCCTGCCGCAGCCGGGAACATCCACTTGGGTATCCGCCATGAAAGCACAACTGGGAAGCAACCTCTCACTGCTTCCGCCTCGCCACCACCATGCCAGGAGCCCAGGTCCATCCCGGGAGGGCAGGGGGCCAGACCATAAATATGTACGCGCAGGTTCCTGCCGTTCGCGCTGCCTTTCCACTCCCAGAACGCCCAGGCGATTCAATGCACTCATGGGGTGCTGCCATAACCTTCCAAACCGGGGGAAGGGGCGGGCAAGGGCAGCAGGTGCCACACATGCCAATCAAGGCCTCTGCTCCAGAACGCAGGGGCCGCTTTATCCGGGAGAAGGACATTGCTTTGCCAGCCACCAGGAAAACAGTCCCTGTTCACCTGGATTCCATTGACACCAACTTCGTGTAAACTCCAGTCCCGAGGACATGCCAGAGAACCAGGCCTCGGGCTCTGTGGGCATGTCTGGTGCTACAGCTCCTGCCAAAAGGATGGGCAAACTCTGCAAAATTAGGGGCCCAACGCACCACAACAGGGGCACAGGGAGGTGCCAACAGAGGTAGGAGCCTATGAAACAAACCTCCAAAGCAAGCAATTAACTCAAGACAAAACCCGTCTCAGCGCTCCATTGCTCCTCTTGCATGGACGTCCTGGTCACCCTCTTCTGGCCCAGCCCATGTCCCCTCCACCCTATCCTGGCCTGCTCAAGAGGGCCCTGCCTACTGGAGCAGGACGCTCCCTCTCCAAGGCTCTATCACTCTCACTCTGTAGATCCCTCACCCTCTCTCTTCTTGGTTTGCCCCTGCACCTCGCACTCCTTCTCTTGCCTTCCCTCTGTCTCTCTGTCTCTCTCTCTTTCTCTGTCCCTCTCTCTTTCTCTGCCTCTCTGTCTGTCTCTTTCCCTCTCCCCCTCCCCTGTCTCTCTTGACCACTGCCTCTCTCCCTCCCTCAGTTTCAATCTCTCCATCCTTCTCTTCCTTGCTCTCCTTCAAGCCGTTTGCGTGTGTGTGAATATGTGTGTGTGTGTGTGTGTGTGTTTGCGTGCACGTGTGTGGGTTCCTGAGCGTGAGCACCCAGGTGTGTCTGTGTGTGGGGCTGTGGATTTTCTCCTGGTGGTGGTGGGGTGTGACTGGGTTTCTCTCAGCAACTCTCACCAGTGATCAAGCTGCCGGCTTTAGAGCCAGCCTGAGGAAAAGCAGGGCCATCCCCCAACCCCCAACCACCCACGCCCTCTTGCCCACCGGCGGGTCTTGGTCGGGATTAGCGACTGTGGTGGGGACATTGTGAACAGTTCGGCTGTTCACCCTTGGCCATCCCTGACGGCTCTGGGTGGGTGGAGCAAGAAGGGGCCACCCAGGAGCTGCTGAGCCTCCTCGGATCCAAAAGAATATTTCCATGAGATGACTGAGGATGGGACGGGGTCCCAGGATCCTGGGCCCTGGGCCCTGACGCCTTGGAGCACTCCCTCTTCTGAGTGGGCCTGACGTAGTGGAACCTCGGAATCTCAGGAGCTGGGGGAAGGCCACTGGCCAGCGGCTCAGGGGTCCTGATTCGAGCCGGGCAGACCGGGGCTGGTGGTGCCAGCTGGAAGCTGGTGGGCATGGCTGGGCCGGGCTCTTGGGGAAGCCAGGCGACTCTGCTGGCGTCTACAGCCGTACCACCCTGAACGTGCCCGATCTCGTCTGATCTCAGAAGCTAAGCATGGTCAGGCCTGCTTAGTGCTTGAGTGGGAGACCACCTGGGAATACTGGGTGCTGTAGGCTGTTTTGCTTTCTTTCTTGCCTTTCTTTCTTTTCCACCTTCCTTTCTTTCCTTCCCTCTCTCTCTCTTCTTTCTCTTTTTCTTTCTTTCCTTCTTTTTCTTTCTCTCTTTCTTCTTTCTTTTCTTTCTGTCTTTCACTCTCTTTCTTCCTTTCTCTCTTTCTTTCTTCTTTCTTTCTTTCTCTCTCTCTTTCTTTCTTTCTTTTTTCCTTTCTCTCTCTCTTTCTTATTTTTTATTTATTTATTTATTTATTTATTTATTTATTTATTTATTTATTTTGAGACGGAGTCTCGCTCTGTCGCCCAGGCTGGAGTGCAGTGGCCGGATCTCAGCTCACTGCAAGCTCCGCCTCCCGGGTTTACGCCATTCTCCTGCCTCAGCCTCCCGAGTATCTGGGACTACAGGCGCCTGCCACCTCGCCCGGCTAGTTTTTTGTATTTTTTAGTAGAGACGGGGTTTCACCATGTTAGCCAGGATGGTCTTGATCTCCTGACCTCGTGATCCGCCCGTCTCGGCCTCCCAAAGTGCTGGGATTACAGGCTTGAGCCACCGCACCCGGCCTCTCTTTCTTTCTTTCCTTCTTTTTCTTCCAGATGGAGTCTTGCTCTATCACCCAGGGTGGAGTTCAGTGACGCCATCTCGGCTCACTGCAAGCTCCTCCTCCCAGGTTCATGCCATTCTCCTGTCTCAGCCTCCTGAGCTGAGGGGAGCCTCCTGTGCATGGGGGGAGCCCGCCCCCATGCCGGGCTCAAGTTTTGTAGTTTTAGTAGAGACGGGGTTTCACCATGTTAGCCAGGCTGGTCTGGATCTTGTGACCTCGTGATCCACCCTCCTCGGAATCCCAACGTGCTGTGGTTACAGGCACGATCCACCGTGCACGGCCTGCTGTAGTCTTTTGTGACTTCACCCCTCTCTCCCTTCCGCCTACTGTCGCCAGACTTCCCAACCTCCCCGGACTCTGCTCCCACTTTATCGCCCGCCTACATCCCCGCCACAGCCCAGCCAGGGACGTCCTTTTTGGGGTCCGCCATGACAGCACGACCAGGAAGCGGCCTCCCACCACTTCCGCCTCGCCGCCGCCAAGCCAGGAGCCCAGTTCCAAACCGGGAGAGCAGGGGGTGGGAACATTAAGGCTCAGGCGCAGCTTCCCTGCCGTTCACGCTGCCTTCCGGATCTCCGAACTCCCAGGCGATTCAATGCACTCATCAGGCGCCACCGCAACCTTCCAGACTGGGGGAAGGGGCGGGCAGGGGCAGCGGGTGCCACACACGCCAGCCTAGACCTCCCCTCCAGAACGCAGGGGCCGGTTTATCCAGGGGAAGGACATTGCTTTGCCAGCCAGCAGCAAAAGAGTTCCAGTGCATCCGGATTCCATTGCCACCAACTTCGTGTAAACGCCAGTCCCGAGGACATGCCAGAGACCCAGTCCTCGGGCGCCGTGGGCACACCCAGTGGCATGGCTGCTGCCAAATGGATGGGCACACTCTGCAAATCTAGGGGCCCAATGTACCACACCAGGAGCACAGGGAGGTGCCAGCAAAGGAAGGAGACTACGAAACCCATCTCCAAACAAGCAATTAACCCAAGACAAAACCTGTCTCAGAGCTCCATTGCTCCTCTTGCATGGACGGCCTGGCCACCCTGTTCTGGCTCAGCCCATGCCCCCTCCACCCTATCCCAGCCTGCTCAAAAGTGACCTGCCTACCAGAGCAGGGAGCTCCCTCTCCGAGGTTCTATCACTCTTGCTCGCCAGCACCCTCCCCCTCTCTCTTCTGAGTTTGCCTCTGCACCTCATGCTACTTCTGTCACCTTCCCTCTGTCTCTCTGTCTCTCTCTCTTTCTCTGCCTCTCTGTCTGTCTCTTTCTCTCTCCCCTTCCCCTGTCCCACGATTGCTGTCTCTCTCCCTCCCTCGGTGTCAATCTCTCCATTCATCTGTTCCTTGCTCTCCTTCAAGCCCTTTGTGTGGGCGTGCATGTGTGTGTGTGTGTTTCTGTGTCTGTGCATGCACTTGTGTGTGGGTTCCCATGCACGAGCGCCCGGGTGTGTCTCTGTGTGTGGCTGTGGATTTGCTCCTGGTGGTGGTGGGGTGTGTCTGGGTTTCTCTGAGCCCCTCTTTCCAGTGATCAGGCAGCCGGCACTAGTGCCAGCTCCGGGCAAAGCAGGGCCATCTCCCAACCCCCAACCCCCACTCCCTGTTGCCCACCTTGTTGGGGGCGTTGTGAGAAAAAGACCATGCGTGGCTCATCCGACTGTTCGCCCTTGGCCAGCTCTGTCGGCTCTGAGTGGGTGGGGCAAGAGGGGGCCTTGCAGGAGCTCTTGAGCCACCAGGGATCCAAAAGAATACCTCCACGTCAGGGCGGAGGACCGGATGGGGTCCTAGGATCATGGGCCCTGGGCCCTGATGCATGGGAGCACTCCCTGTTTTGAGCTGGCCCATCGTGGTGGAACCTCAGGATGTCGGGAGCCGGGTGAAGAACGTGGGCTAGCGGCACGGGGTTCCCCATCCGAGCCTTGCAACCCCGGGCTGGCAGTGCGGGCTGGAACCCCGCGGGCATGGCTTTGCTGGGCTCTTGGGGCAGCCAGGCGCCTCTACTGGTGTCTACGGTGATACCACCCTGAACGTGCCTGATCTCATCTGATCTCAGAAGATAAGCAGGGTCGGGCCTGGTTAGTACTTGCATGGGAGACCACCTGGGAATACCAGGAGCTGTAGGATTTTTGCTTTCTTTCTGGTCTTTCTTTCTTTTCCACCTTCCTTTCTTCCCTTCTCTCTCTGTCTCTTCTTTTTCACTCTTTCTTTCCTTCTTTCTTTCTTTCTTTCTTTCTTTCTTTCTTTCTTTCTTTCTTTCTTTCTTTCTTTCTTTCTTTCTTTCTTCTTTCTTTCTTTCT